>NC_079365.1:19967500-20267500 GCF_021018895.1 Seriola aureovittata | reverse complement strand
AGCACTGCCACAAGATTATATATTCTTCAACCAAGATACTGTCATCAACAAACATTATATTTTTTAAATACAAATTTCAAGATCAAATCAGTTTAATAAAAAGCCTATAGTTCATAGTTCATCCATAAATGCTTTTTATAAGTTGCAGAAGAGATTGCTTTAGATATTAATCACCCACATATTCAACCCTGCCACACTGCATGTATGTTGCCTCAACCTGCCAGTGTCCAGTCCAAAAGCAGAGTGCTCCTCCAAGTCCCTCTCATTTCACAAAGTATGTATAAAGAGATATTGAAACAGACTGTCATTGCTGTCATTGCGCCATCCTGAGCAATTGCATGCATGACGCCCGTTGGGGTCATTAGGTGGCCACAGGTCTCCTCGACAGACAGGGAGATTACAGGCCAGATGTCGGCTTGTATACAGCAAGAAGGCGGTGGACTGGAATTTGTTTGGGAGTAGACGGACTTCTGTGTTTCTGGAGCTGATACTTGCATGTAATACTCTGTATGACAAACAGCATATTCAGCATGTTACACAACATTTGCAATTCCAGAGTGGGATAATAACTCTGTCATTCTTCGAAAAGTAAAAATTTTTCATAGAGGAAAACAATTAATGTCTCCCCAGTGCCATGTGGGATTATTTCTGACATGTGTGGTCACTGAGACATCACAGTGAGACGGGAACAAACTAGACTTTGCTGGGGGTGGGGACGTCAGACTAAAATTATGTTGCTCTTCTGGAAACAAGATTCGAAGTCATAACAGGCGGGAAACTTTCTTTGCTTCATTTCTATTTGCATTAGCTCAAAAGTTCATGTGCAAAAAAAAAAAAAATCTTATAGGGAAAGGATTACTTTCTCCTCATTGCTTGCTATATGTGATCACCACCATGTCTGGTGACTGAACATGTTCTGTCCACTGGTTGAAATGCAGCCTGTTGGTGGTTGAATTACTCAAAACCACCAACATGCCCCAAAGTAGAGACAGACCACTCGAGCCGGGCAGGTCATTTTATTAAAAGCATGTTGTTGCTTTTCATGTCTGACATCAGGCTAACATCTGATGCCATAATCAGCAGCATCAGCAGCACTACAAATGGACATGATATTCACTGGTACGTTGTATAACCCACCACCCTGTCCGTCTCTCTCTCTCTCTCCCAGTCTCTCTGTCTATACGTCTCCCTCTTTCTCTCTTCTCCCCCACTTCTCTCGCTCTCTCATTTTCCGTTGACAAGCTCTCTGAATCTTTGACCACACAGCCTGGAAAAATAGCACGGAGTCATGCTGCAAGGCAAGTCTATCCCTGACCCTGATTCCCTCTCACCACATTTCCATCAGCAGCGAAGTAAAACACATCTAATCATTTCAATTTTCCCCCTCCGTCGCAGTATTATTAACATTGTTAATTTTCTGAGGGTTGCAGCCCAGAGGGGAATGTCAAGGGAAATGCATTATGGCGAGATATTCCATTGATCCACCATTATACACACTTACTTGGTTGCTGTAATGGCCTAATGATACCAAGAGGCCAATTTAAAACAAATGTAGAAAACAGAAGGCTATTCACCCCCAAAAGAAAGATGCATTAAAAAGCATGTGATGTCAATGTATAGACGGAGCCTCACAGCAAAAGAATCCCAATGCTTTGTTTCATGCTTGTTTGTACTGCTGCTGTGCTTTTGTGTTACCACCAAGATGAATTATCTGGCAAGACTTTCACTACTATTTCAAGAAAGATGCCTGCTGGATGAACTTGCTAGTACTTAAGTGTACACAATGAAGCTGCAGGCATACAGTACTCCCAGTACTCTGCTGAGATTTTAATTTTCTTCATAGGTAAAAAAAAAAGAAAGAAAAAAAAGGAGAAGTGCAGCATATAAGTTGTAGTTTTATTTTATTTTACTATGCCTACTGAGATACTTATGACCTCCGTTAAGGATGTTACTGTATGTTTTCACCCATGTGTGTTTATTTGTCAGCAGGATTATGCAAAAAGTAGCAATTTGTACTGAAGTTGGTTGAGGGATATTGCATGCGCCATTTCTCTGAAGTCTGGTGTACGCTGTTTACCATTGGCATTGGTGAAGGGCTGACTCTAGTTGGAAATGAAGACATCATGAGTTTGAAAGATTGACGACAGTGTTCAAAGTAGTAGTAGTAGAAGTAGTTATAGATCTGAAACTGCAAAATCAGAAACAAAGTCATGTGAGATTACATTAATTTACTCTATTGAATGTGAGCTGCACAAAGTTTCCGAGTTTCTCACCTAACATGATTGTCCTTTGCAAAGGATGCGATTTCAACTGCTTTTACACCTCTTCACTAAAACCTTCAATAAAATAGTCCAGTATAATATAGTGCATCAATAATACAAGTATGTTTCTTAGTATAAAGATTATTAACAGGTCTTTCTATAAAACCTTTTTTTCTTAATTTAACAAAATAAACCAAACTTCCACATGAATTAGTGTTTAATGCTCGCGTAATATAAAACATGACCTTTGCTGAAGTAAAATATTGTCTAAAATTCCGATTATATTTTGAATCTGCCAAAGCATTTTTATCTATATGGTGCAGGTGAACTGTAATCTGAAAATATCTGATTAAAAAATAAGAAACATGACATGAAAATTTGACAAAACATGCAACGCCAGCTTTCTGTTTTTAACGGTTTTCAGTACTTGCTATGGAAACACTGTGTGACTCCTTGAGTGTGTGATTCAATATGGGATTAGTTTCTTTTGACTTTTCATGCTTCATCATCTCTGCCCTCTGATTCCTACACTTCAAACACTTGAGCCATGTTGGCACACACGACAGTAAAGATTGTTGTGCCATTTTAACTCTCAGCACCTTCCTCCTCGGCCGTCCAGTTCTAGTAGTGACAACAACACAATGTGAACCATGTGGCATCACGGAGTAGACTCTATCTCTGCTAAGAAGACTTGGTTGTAAGCAAACAAACTGCGCACTCACTGCCATCACTTCAATCAACTCGTCACTGGGAGCGGTTTCATTTTCTATGGAGCAGAGCAACCAGAGGAAGTTTCGCCAAAGTGAAACGGCTCGACTACAACGTTTGCACGGAAAAGTTGACCACTGGTGAGCATAATGGAGACAGTCTATGTTGGAGACAGTATTATTGCTTCCTGTTTCTTTCACCAAAGCGAAATATTTTCAGAAAAAAAAAAAAAAAAAGGAGAAAAATTTTGCCAGCAACAATCAAAATGCACTAGGCTCTGGAATACGTTCCAATTTCTTTTATAAAAAATACAGGAATGAACATTTGTGAATACACAGAGTTAGAACTGTGTCTGTTCTTGATGGTTGTGAAATATTGTGACAGGTTAGTTCATGGTATATCTGGTAATTAGTATATAGACTGCAAGTACAAAAAGGACTACAACAAAGTCAGTGAGAGTAATGGAGTCAATTAAATGTAATCACCTTGAATATGCACACCTACAGTACACTATATGCCTGTATACAATTTTGGCAATAAAGAACTTTTGCTTTGCGTATACCAAAAGCTGAAACAGTCACGCTTTTTAATCCAGACTTTTTGATGAAGTAATGTCAGGTAAGTGTAAAACACGTTCAAACAGTATTGAAGATCTCGTACGAAAAAAGAAGAGGCTCCTCAGAAACAAAAAGGATTTAAATTATTACGTCTTAAAAATGTGACTAAAATGTGACCATTTCAATCATAGGACAGAGTTGTGTTGACAAGGGTCCAATGACAGATTTTTTCAAATATATTGTCACAATTGGACATGTTTTTGTTTTTGTTTTTTTTTCAAGGCATTTTCCCCTATGATAAGGAAAATCTGAGTAAAACAAGTTAAGTTCAGTCTTATCCATTTAGGCCTTTCATTAACTATCACACACTAACACACTATATCAAGTCAAAACCAAACGACTGCCACATCTGGTTAATTGCCAGTGCTGACAACCTTCGGAAAGCTCAGGTCTTTACCCAGAATTCTCGGAGTGCGGCTGCCTGCACAGTGAGAAAAACATACAACAATCTTATATGAGTCATATGTGTGTCATCAGTTGCCTTGTTGAAGCATTATCATCATAGAAATTACCATGAAGTTGAAACAAATACATATATATTTTTTGTTAATGTAGCAATCACGAACTTGGGGTAAGGCGCTAGCAACGCTACAGAAACCTGCAGCTACTAATACAAGTGATAGCTGTCATATGGACAATAACTATCTATATGAAACGTATAATCAGCCCTGGGCAACATAATCGTGCCCACCCAACGCCCCGAGGTTCATCAAGCCTGCAGTGCCTACTGTACGTACCCAAAGATCTAAACCACACAGGGCAGAAAATAGTAAATACAGCAGAGAAAGCTTTTTGAAGAGGCTGTTAAGAGCTTAACGCATTCTCTAATTATAGATCTCACTTGCTCTCTTTCGAAGAGAACTGTAAATGGGCACACGCCAAAGTTTTAGATTACTACAAGTCTTATAAAAATGAGGAAAAGCAGCCCATTGCGGCCCACATCTCAGCAGTATAGGAGCTTTTTTACCTCCCCTCTCATTTCACTTAAATGTAAAACATATAAAGCATTAATGAACACTAAGAAGAAAAGGAACACTTCACTTAAAGACTTACATCAGTGACACAATATGTGTCCAATGAGAGGGGAAGGAAATGCCTCAGAAAGTGTGAAAAGATTGCCACGTATAACACATGTATCCGTGAGGATCCTGGCACGATACCGTACGCCCACAGGAGGCATTACTGATTACATTTCTTATGGATTTCAATGGATAGATACAAAGCAGGTGTTGTCATTGTTTGCCTTCTGTGACACTTTGCCCTCAGTTTGAAGTGAGGTTTATATGACTGCGAGTACAGTCCTGTTGGAAGTGTGTGACAGTGTAAACTATTGCATGTAGCAGCCTTTGTTCTTCTACTCACACCCCTTCTGGGATAAGAAAATAAAGCAATGAAGGTCAGTTGGAGAACAGACTGCCAAATATAGCCGCTGTGTTCATGTGAGGGCCAGACTCTCCAGAACGACAAGCCCTGCTCCAACCATGCCCTGTAATTGAGGAGAAAATAAGGACAGAAATTATATGTTTATTTTTGACAACAATTTTAATCTTCTGTGCTCTCCTTCAGAAAACGAGACGCCCACAAAAGGCGCTGAGAATCCGTCTTACTCGAGACTGAAAGTTGAGTTTTTGAATTTTTCAACCAATAAATGAAATCAATAAAACGTACACGGCCGCTGAAACCTGAATGACAGTTTCAATTTCAGTCTTTTTTTTTTTTCCTCTTTCTATTGAGATTCATGTTCAGCCCATGTGCATCACACAGTTTGAGAAGAGCATTTAAAATTACTTTAAACTCAGGAAATAGCAGCACAGTTTGCTCATTAAATGCAAATTCAGCTTTCCAAACACCACAATTAGGATATATTAATGTTTTTAAATAATACTTCTCCTTGAATAAAAATGATTAAGAAGTTGCTTTTTCACTTTACACTTGTATTGTGACACTGGTGTTCGAACATATGTGGAGAAACCTGCTTAAAATGAATGAGCATGACCATATTTTTAATGTAACTGTACACAATACTTGCTTATTTCCACTATGATGCGTATGAATATTTATATATGTAAATTTATGCAATAAAAAAGTTCATCCACTAAAGAAGAGTATGCTTGGATGGATTTGTCACAGTTATGTTTCTACATAAAATTAAAAGTTGAATAATTCTCCGGAGTGTTACTGTTTATAATGGATTAATGTAGAGTTATGATTTTTGTCATGATTTTAAAATGGTTTACACAAAGTTTAACAGACAAAGAGACCACTGCTATAAGTTCACATGCAAGCAAGTTTTTGGATGACACATACTTTTAAATTGGTAAGTCAGCAAAATACATATTTTCATATTTTCCTCTGAAAATATAAATACTAGACTCGAACATTAATAATGACAGAGAGATATTTGGACGATTTTGAAATACCACGTTGCAACCGTCTTTGGCAGGATTGGGTTTTGTTTTTTGGTTTTTTTTTCTTTTTGCACTTTTAAACTTTCTGTTGCAGCTCTCATCCATCATTTCGTCCTCTTTCTTGAGGAAACAATCCTGCGAGTCTCTTCCCCTCGTCAATTCGCGGTATGAGTTCATTTTATTTGATGCGATAATCTCTTCTTTATTTTATTTAATGACTTGATCCTTTTCTTCTTCGCTCGTCTCTGTACTTCAGTCTCTTTAACCATCACAGTTAATGTCTAAAAAGGCAGTTAACTGCATTTAAGAATATTGGAAACAGAGAGAGAGGGTTGAAACCAGAATAATAAAATCTCGGATGGAAACCACAGACTCGGTCAGCTTCATTTTTTTGATTTATGTGGCATAGGCCGAGGCTACATGTTCTTTTGTTATTTTTCCTCTCTCAGAGGAGGCCGGGAAAGAGTTTTATAGTCCGCTTTTTTATATACAGTTCTCCTACGGTAATGTGTCTAATACCATGAATACAATTTAGTGTCTCTAAGTCTGTTATCTTAATGGAGAAATCCGGCTGGAGATTTTTTTTCTGTGAGATGATGTTAAGAGTAATCTCTTGCCTCAGACTCCACTGGACTAATCCCAGTGGAAAAAATAATGCCAGTGAAATTGAAATAATGTCCACATGGTGATTGATGAGTAACCCATTCATGCGTTTATCTTGAAAAATGATTCGACACTCTCCGTTTGGGGAGGTGGGATGTCCTCTTTTCATCCACCAATCTCCGTCCGCTTTCCTCCATCTCTGGGTTTTTATTGCTTCTTAGCGAGTCTTCAAAGAGCCCGGAGCCTGTAATTAGGGGGCGGGCTCCCTGCGCCTCAAAACACTTCCCCGCGTTACTGCCCGACTTCTCCCAAAGTGTCCCGGGACTCAGAGCTGCGCTTCTCCCACTCCCCTCAGCTTCCTTAGGATTTTGTTTCTCAGGGATGGCCGCATCTATTCTGGAGGTAGGGAATGTAATTGTAAGTAGATTTGTTTTTTCTTCTTCTTCATACTAAACCCAACTTTTATGATGTGAATATTGTAGAAATTGAAGCTAGAACTTATTATAAAGTCATGTAGTTGTATGTTGATGTGAGGAAACTGGAGTTTACTTTGAAGGTATCTGGCGTATGACAGATGATATATGAGTGACTGTAAATCTGTGTCTTAACTAGATAATGAAAATTATCATTTACATTAATGAAGAAAGAATTTAGGTTTTCATTGCAAGTGATTTAAGGCAGTTTAAGGTTGAGCTGCTGACAGAGCTGTTCAGTACCATGAAACTTTACTGCTCACATTTTACCCTCTGCCTCTAAGCCTAAGATTTACATTTCCTCTATGCAATATTCATTCTATACCCGAGAGCGATCATACAATTATAAAGATGATTTAACAAAACGTTATCTCACATGGCCACAAGAAGCTTTACAGTTACCAGCGGTGGATGGAAATGAAGAAGACAGCAGGGACTGTAGGAGAAGTGAAATACTTTAAAGTCAGTGATGAAACTGTATCAAACTCAAAACAGAGCAAAATCAATAGGATGCAGAGGGGCTGACCCCGGGGCTTGTTGTAAGAGAGGGAGATAAACACTAACCCCTTTCAAATGGGAAGTTTGCCTGCATGGAAAGACCAAAGTTTATTTGTAAAAGAGATTTCCATTCACACTCGTTCAAAGTAATAGGCTACAACTAATAAGAGATATAGTGCACCTAAACACAGAAAAAGTTTGATTTAAAGCATATTTATTCATCAATAGCTTAAGAACGTGATTTCAGATGAGTGATACCACAACAATTGAGAACAAAGACAGTATGAACTCACTATTACATATTATAGAAGCACAGAAACTTAAGAATGTAACTATTAGTTATATCCACACGTGCAGTGAGCAGTAACAGTAGAAAGACAGACACAACGCCTCTGATATGTTGTGCTAGGGCGTTAGTTACCTGCAACATGGAGAAGGGAAATACTAAAGTGAGAACTACTAAAACAAAAAAAGAAACAAATAAATAAATAAATTTTGTGAAGATTCTTGTATGGTGCGTTTCAGTCAGATATACCCAAGAATTCACTTCACTGGTGGAAACTGTTTTGTTTCCTAAAAGGGGCTCATGAAGACTCTGAATGTTTACAGGAAACACCACGGCACAGACAATAGTTACATCTTAATCTGTAAGAATATGAACAGGACAATGGTGAGACCGTTGTGACAAAGTGTACCATGACACACCTTCAGTGGCATCGTAACCACAAAAAAAAAAAAAAACAACAAAAAAACATGTTTGACTAGATGCTTGTGTCTGCTATAAGTGAGGCACAGTTACAGTTAACAATGTAGTGCTTAGATACATGCGTACAGAACGTACATTTTTCTATGTTGCTGACTGTGGAGACAGGTGGAAAAACTTGGAAATAAACAAGAATGCAAATTTAAGAATAGCTTGTAGACAGTGGTTAAAGTTAAACAAAAGAGTGAGGGAATTCCGCCTTTGCTGAGCAGAGCAGATCTTTCACAGGCATAAACATTCACTGCTTAAAATTGCCCTGACCACTTTGAAAATGGAGAGAGCAGGAAAAGCCAGCGGTGGCAGTCAGACATAAGTTTTTTATTAGAGTTGACACTGACAGAAGCAGCAGCAGCAACCAGCAGCCATTTCCTGCAGACAGACAGTCTCATTTTCTCCCATGTCTCCTCCTCCCCAGGAAGACGCACGCTATGGCTCCAGTCCTCTGGCTATGTTAACTGCTACCTGTAACAAGTTTGGCAGCACCAGCCCCGTCAGGGATTCGGCTACACCCGGTAAGACCGGCAGCACCACTCCAGTAAAGAAGCCCTACACCATGACCTCTGACCTTCAGACAGCTAAGAACGGACGGACCGCAGACGGCAGTGGCCTGGCGGACTCCTACACTGGCTCCTTCACCACAGCTGCAGGAGGAGGAGGAGGTGGCGGGCTGCTTACTCCAACTGGAAGCCCCCCTCCTTCAGCCGGAGGCTACACTACAGAATATAATCCTTTCTCCCACTCCTTCCAGACCTCTGTCTCCCAGGACCCGTCTCTTTTAGTGTCCAAGGCCCACGCTACGGCCGATTGCCTCACCAGTGTCTATACCTCACTGGACATGACACACCCTTATGGCTCCTGGTATAAAGCCGGTATCCACCCTGGCATTACTGCTGCCCCGGCTAATGCCACATCCTCCTGGTGGGACGTCCACCCCAACTCCAACTGGCTGTCAGCAACGCAGCCCCAGGCAGACGGAGGCCTCCAGGCCTCCCTGCAGCCTGTAGCACCACAGGCCTCCCTGAGCCCACAACTGCCCAGTTACAGCACCGACTTTACACCCCTCAACCCAGCACCTTACCCCTCTGTGGGACTGGGCTCCTCCTCACACCTCCTCCAGCCTTCCCAGCATATGCTGCCCCAGGACATGTACAAGCCCAAGCCCGTGCCAAGTGCAGGGCTGATTGAGAGTCCCATGGGCCTAAAGCCTGCTAGGGGATCAGGGGGCTACAGCGGAGGGGCAGCACCCACTAGATCCTCATGTGACTGCCCCAACTGCCAGGAGCTGGAGAGGCTGGGAGCCTCTGCTGCATCCCTGAGGAAGAAGCCAGTCCACAGCTGCCACATCCCAGGCTGTGGGAAGGTCTACGGCAAGGCCTCCCACCTCAAAGCCCACCTGCGCTGGCACACCGGTGAGCGGCCCTTTGTTTGCAACTGGCTGTTCTGCGGGAAGCGTTTCACCCGCTCGGACGAACTGGAGAGGCACGTGCGCACCCACACACGGGAGAAGAAGTTCACCTGTCTACTGTGCAACAAGCGTTTCACACGTAGCGACCACCTCTCAAAGCACCAGAAGACCCATGCGGATTCTGCAATGCAGGGGAAAGCTGTAGCTGTGGAGGGAGACACAGATCCTCGGAGTGAAGAGGCCGCAGAGCTCAACACCAGCGCTGTAGCCACCAATCCTGTCGCTGACCAAATCACCAACGGAGATGAGAAGACTGGCACACCTAATGGAGTGGAGAACAGCAGTGGACTGTTGGAGATCTGACTTCATTAAATCTTTCACTTAGTACTATTTGAGACGTGGTGGGTTCGTTTTTATGGTGAAAAATCCATCTTTTAAATAAAAAGAAAGACAGTATTTTGTTTCAAGACATACAAAGGACACCAGATCGAGTTAAAAAAGACTTGATATGATAAATGACTGAGCATGTTGCAGGTAGCAATCACTTCATTTTTCTCTGGACCACACACAAACACACACACACACACAGAGAAAGACACACACAACATGAGCAACCTTGCAAACATATACCAATGCACACCAATGTATGCAGGCACACAGAACGCACATGAGCAACCAAACCAGGAAGTACATGAACACAGATATAACATGCGTGTCCCATGTGCACATATACATGCACACAGATAACTATGAGCAAATGTGCAAGCATATATATAATGCATAGGCACACACACAAAACTATCTCTGCACACACATACGCACACACACACACACACACACACACACACACACACACACACACACACACACACACACACACCACACACACACACACAAACACAAACATGTAAACAGGCTCGTGCACACATTTTGAAGCCTCCACACATTTTCTGCCTTTCAAATGAGACAAACCACTGGGGAAATTTAATCTGCAAAAGCAGAAGGAAAAGAGCTCTGAAGCCACAAAAGGAAAGTAGTTTTAGGACGAGACTTATGGTTGGGATGATGGAGTTGATGGAGCATTGCATGCCTCGAGAAAAATCTGATTTACAGCTGTACTTTGATACTTATTCATTATTCTTGAAACAATCAAAGGATGGCCTTATTTACTGCTTCTTGTTGCCAAAGACATTTTGATGTAAAAGGTTTTGCATTTCACTTTTGTTTGCTGTTTGCTTCTTACTATGTCTAATTTAATTTCATATTTACATAAATAATCTAATTTATGTCTTAAATTATACACATGGAAGATTATCTTGCACCCTGCAGGAAATATAATGCCTGAAAAAAAAAAAACGCAAGATGGTTGAAACTGGCCAAAAAGAAATTAAAATGCATTAAATTAATACTTTTTTTCTTATTTATTAGTTAAAACGTGGAGGTTGGGGCTATGTTTTTAAAGATTTATTTATAGATCTTGAAGTTAGATGTGCGTGTAAACTATTTCTATATAATCTTTTAATTGTGAAGTCTTCCACACCTAGCAAAGTAATGATTAATAAGGGCTTCTCCTTGTTTGTACATACTATATATTTACAACAATATATAGATATTGTTAGGTGTGTTATTTTTCTACTTTTTTATGTATTTTCTACATTTTGTATCACTTCCATGATGAAAAAGATGTCTATGTTGCTTCAGTTAAAAGAAACATAAACATAAGAGCTTAATTTGTTGTTCATAATTTTGCTCACTGTGGTAGTGTCGAACTACCAGTGTTTGCTGATTTGTTGTGAAATGAGTGTATAAGATACTGTAAATAGTGATTAAGCATGAAACCTGGCACTAAGGTATACATGTTGTAAGAGTTATGGTGTGGAATCATGACAATTTTGGTGCTTTTAAAAGTAAAGAAATTTCAAATGCATTTTCTTCGCTGGTGTTATTCTTATACAAGGATATTTGAATATTTCAGCTTGACTTTAAAGTGCAAACGATGAAAAGTAGTTGTCCCCTGAGCATGAAACTCACTCTTCCACACCCTCTTCTCCTTGCTCACTGTCGTTCTTTTCATATCTTACTTTATTTCCATCTCACCATGGCCAACCAAATACTTTCATTATCTTTTGCAGCACAAACAAAGCCGTCCACTGAAGTGAAGTCTTAACTCCACACAATGACCCCCTTTCAGTGAGCCACTGTAGTTACACTCAAGACAATTACTCCACTCTCCAGCTGGAGAGGGGTAATTACTGAGAGCGATGCTCCAGCAGAGTCAGGAGAGGGGAGAAGAGGGGATTAGGACATGGGAGCTGTGGTTGTATTGTTTATTGAGGGAGGTGGTCAAACAAAGGACCCCAATTAAGGCAGGATGCAGGACGAAAGACATGATGTGGAGATACGAACGCAGAGAAGAAGTTGGGCTGAGCATCAAGTATGTTTTATAGGCTGTCAAAAACCACCAATCTGAGATTTTGTTGCCACTGTACATGGCATTTTCTTGCGTTTTCTGCAACAGTTTAAGCCACTTTCTGTCCAGTTTTCTGTCAAGTCATTCAAGCTATACTGCAGACTAATAAAAATACTTGAGGTGGGCGGACTTCCCACTCTGCATTAAAGGAAAGATAGCCTCAGGAAAGACTAAATGAAGCCAGCAACAGATGTGTTCTGCTCTGTAGTAGCACCAGACATAGAATTATAGGAGTTAATCTTTATGACATGCTAATAACCATACTGGTAACAGGTGAGGTTTTAAAAGAATGATAAGCACATAAAACAAATTTAGAGAAACGTTAAAATCCTTTCTCACTTTGGCAAAAAATTTGTTTACTTCACCAGTCATAAGGAAACAAATGGGACATGCAATGTGAAAACAAACATTTGCTATATAAAAGTAAGTATTTTCAACACAGAAGTGAAGAGCTGTAGCTAGAACCCCCCTGAAGCTACTGTCTCTCCTGTTGTAACATTTACACTTCCCTGGCTGCATGGTTCCAATTTAGGGCTTCTAATGAGCTGTACTTGAGGTCAATTTATATAAAATGTCCCGGGGCCGACTCTGTCATCAGGGACCGACATGTTTATGGTGGTCTGAAGTGGGCGCATGGTCGAGTCCACAACATAAAAGGCAAACAGGGAAAATGGGGTATGGGTAGGGTGTGTCAGGCCGGGTGAGGGTGGGGGGTTAAGAAGACGGTCAGTGGCTTTTAAAACCTCTGCTGCTACTGGTATTTTCTGCCTTTTTAAAATACACTCCCTCAGCAGTGGTGGTGGCATACTGTAGCCTTAACTTTATTTTTACTTCTTTTATTTAGAAAGCCAGGAAACATTAAATGTTGCTTCAAATAAGGTCATAAAAAGAAAATATACATGCAGTGACACATAGCAGCAGAAGCTGGACAATCTGTTCCATATGGCTTGCCCACTCATGCCCCTGCACTCCATTTACAAATCAAATTACTGCAGACTTAACAGGACTAAAAAGGTTATTCCAGAGGATCCCAGACACACCTGTTTAAGCCATCACACAGCCCATTTCCGACCTAACACAAAGAAGTAATTTTAAAACATTCACTCAAACAGTGTTTAGTTAAGTCTTGATGAGTTAGACAAACTTACACTTAATGAATTACTCTAGGGAGTTTCAACTTTCAGAGAGACTACAATTCAAGCTCTTTAAAAATGAGACAACTCATCATGATGTGTTGAACAAAATGCTAATGAGCCCTGCTTTTCCTGCTATTATCTGGTCCTAACTGAGTAGTCAAGTAAAACAATGGACTCTGCTCTGACACAGCCACAGGCAAAGGTGGCCACTACTCCCGACCAGTGTATGCAGGGGAGGGGCTGGGGGTGGGGATGGGACAGTGGGAGGCATGAGGGAGGACAAAAGCACAGGTGTCTGCAGGTGTGGCTGGGTCTCTGTGACAGAGCGGGGGGGGGGGGGGGGGAGAAAGGGAAAAGAATGTCAGCACGCCCAGAGGCTCAGCGGTCAGGCCAAAAGTATAAACAAGATACGTTTTTTTGGCAAAGGGGAAAGACACACTGATCTGAGTGAACCATAACATGACCTGGAGAGCAGAGGAGGTCAAACTAAATAAAACAGGGGTTGAAAAGGAAAACATACCAGATAAGAGAGGGCAAGAGGTAAAAAGGTCAAGCTATCTTTCAGGTGTACTTTGTCTTCTTTGCTTATCATTTTCAGCCATCATTTGCCTGTTAGGAGAGGAAGCAGGGCCATGTCACAAAGAAACACAACAGATGTGTCTCAGTCATTGAGTATCCTTGTGTGCTTTTCTTCATTCATGCAGTAAATACAGTTCAAATAATGTGCCACAGTTTGAGTCCAGCTGATGCAACAATGCTGCATCTTGCTGCACTACTTCCTATCTCTCCTCACTGCACTGTATGAATGATTATTACAGTGGTGATGGAGGTTACACCACCCCCTCTTTTGACAAAACAAAACAGCAGCTCCTGTGCCTTGCATCATCAAACTTGGAGTGCTTCTCATATTTCCAGCTCTAATCATACAATGTCGCAGCCTTTCCTAGCCTGAGAACTGCCTTTAAAGTTTAAAGGGAGTCTTCCCTTGTTGCCCAATGCACCAAATGCACCACTAAATGAGGCCATTTTGTTTATAGGAACTGTGGGAGGGTTGTGGGTGACTCTGTGCCCCTTTAAAAAGATAATATCCTTCCCATTTAATGGCCTCCGGATGACAAATTGCTTCCAGGGGAAAATTAAGTTAAGAAAATTGCATGTGTGACACGTAAAGTAAAGACAAATCCACTCTACTTAAGATGTTTGACATCCATAATTCAATTATGTGCAGCAGTAGGTGCAGTTAGGATTTTTTTTTTTTTTTTTAAAAACCACATTTGCCCAAGAGGCCTGAATAAAGTACAGGCCTATGGTCTTTATCAGTAATCGTAAGTATATCTCATCATGTAATATCAATGTACACTTCTAATTAGGACAAATGATGAACTTTGAAAACAGATTTCAGAGTTAGGATCACGTAAGGAGATCTATAGTGAAAGCACATAGGTTGCATGGGTTACTTGATTTTGACCTCAACGGAAAGTTTTCTTTCATTGACAGGGGAAAAGCCCTATATCTCTTGGAGATGGTTGGAAAAACACTTAGAAAATTGATGGCCCATTATAACCTCATACCCTTACAAATATCTAGAACACCCATAAACTGTTCTTTCCTTTTCAAAACGCTTACTATCTTGATGGTATTCTGACTGATGTACAACCCAAACCGTTCTTGTTTGCTTTTTTTTTTCAAGTTCAAGCCACTAAATACTTCCTTGGAACATTTAAAATGAAGGGATTTAAGAGAGACAGTACAGAGAAGGGCTGGTGGATATGTAAAAACACAAAACCCTCAGGAGAAAAGGTAGAGAAAACACAATCAGGGAAACCTGCCACTAAAAGTACAGCGGTAAGTGAGAAAAGAGAAGGCAGCCAAATAGCAAATTAATCTGGATTTGGATCAACTGAATGAGGAAACTGTAGAAGGAAAAAGAGTCAGAGAGGAAGGAGGGGGAAGAGAGAGAGACAGTGAGACAGACAGAGAGAGAGAGAGAGAGAGAGAGAGAGAGAGAGAGAGAGAGAAGAGAGAGAGAGAGAGAGAGAGAGAGAGAGAGAGAGAGAGAGAAAGAGAGAGTCAAAATGCAGAAAGAGAACTGAGTGATTTGGGTTGGAAGCGGGAGCACGGAGCCAGGGTTGGCAGGGTTTTGGTGGAGGAGTGTGGTGGTTCAGAAGTCCTCCAGCGCGAGGCGCCAGTGTGTCCAGCGGGGGCCCTGACCATGAGCTGCCTCACCCCCCCAGAGCCACGGCCACAAACCCCCTCTCCCCCTTCACCACCAGCACCGCCACCCATCCAACCCAAAACCCACTGGCAGGCAGCGCTTCACTGAAGCTGCTGCTGCTGCTGCTGCATGTTTATTTAATATTCTGAAGAAATTGAAATATCTTTGTGGCTTAACTCACATACATACACAATTACATATCACTCACCCGCACACACACACACATTCACACACACTCACACACATACATACATGCACGCATACGTTCACACACATTACCACCACAATATATAAATAAATAAAGCAGAGTAATAACGTTCTCTTGATCTGAGGCCAAGAATAGAGTTGGAGAAAATCTTTTTCAAATGGTGTTTTCAGAAGTGTAGAGGGAGGAGCGTGAATGTCTGACACTGCACGTTGCCTGAGCAGGCGGCATGTCTCAGACTGACTCCCACAGAGGAGAGAGAGCCTTAACAAAGTGGTTGATAAACAAGAAATAGTTCCCATGTGACAGGAATAGACTAACTGTGACAAATAAATAAGGCAAAATAATTAAATTTGTTTGTTAATATGGATGCAGGTTTCATCATACACGGATGCCATTGATTCTATGAAAAAGTAAGCATTTCACATGTTAAGCAATTAAGCAAGTCCAAGTGTGTGGTCTGTAAATGAGAACATATATATGAGGTGTTTGTGAAGTGCTAAATGTATGAATGTGCATGCCAGCCTTTTTCTGTGTGTGTGTGTGTGTGTGTGTGTGTGCACGTATATCCATGCTTGAGAGCACACACGCACACATCCATAATGAGTCTCTGATCATTACAAAGCAATTCCTTCAGACAGAAATCCCTTAAACAGCCTCGGTTTTGGGCTTCACGCTATCCCCCTTCTGTCTCCTCTCTCCTCAACAGCCACCAACCACTGCTACTGCCAAAAATAACACAGGAGCGCCACTCGAACCCGCGCCTCACCACAGCACAGCTTGGCCGCAAGAGAGGGATCAAAACACACACAAAAAAGGAAACACATCATATTGTGGAAGGAGGGAAAAAAGAGCATTCATACAGCTCCATGCTTGAAGATATCTACTGATGATTTTGGCAACTAAGGAACCACACATACTAATGCGCCAGGCCAAGACAGGGAAAAGGAAAGTGTGTTTGTGGATGTGTGCATTCATTTTGGATGAAGTATATTGTCACTGCTAAGACAGTATTCATTTCAGATCTCATTCACTCAGTGATTTAACCACTAGCTCAATAAAAACACTTACATTATCACATTATAGGTCAATAAATTAGGGCTTTCAACCGACAAATGAGCGCCCAGAGAACAAGGGAAATTAACACTGAAAGTATGAATAATGAGTAGGAGGGGAATGCTCTGGTCACAAATAAATCATGGTGCTTTGATTGTAGGTTTGGGAGTTCAAATGGGAGACGACTTTACTCATTGTCATGGCCAGTTCACTTTGTGTTGCATTTGGCAAAATGTGCTTATCCACAGTGACACACCGATGCCAGTGAATGAAGCCATCAGAATCCAAGCTCCGTTTCAACGGTGGCCAGCAGGGGTTTACGAGGAAACCATCACACAATTAATTGTCCAGCCACAGAAATAAAGGAAATGATGGAAAGGTGGAAAATGTACTGAAATATTTTATGGAAGTGCTGCTATATTAGTTGGGCAAGAGGTTCTGTACTTGTGGGTCTGCATGATTCCTCTGGGTTTTCACCAAGGCAGAGGGACTCAAACTAACAAGAGAAACTGGACCCAAATTGGTATTGTTGTCAGCCTGTAATATTATTTCATAATTAATTTAATTACCATCTCTTTTTTCCTAAATTATACATATCATGTTATCTACTAGACTATTCATTTATTTTTATTGTTGTATTTTGTCTTTATACTGCTCGGTAAGGACTATTGTTTAGACCAGGAACTTTCTATTTCATTTTTGTGCTTTTAATTTCTTGATTATATTGAATTGTAGTGCCAAGAAGTATTCCTATTTAAAACATCCTTTAACTTTGTTTAGATGCTGTATAAATAAAGTGTGTAACCATTGTTATTTATTATAAAGCTTTATCTTTGTAAGGAGTTGACAGACTGCAGCATGCCTGAGTCCAAATCCTCATATTTAGCTTAAGGTTAATGGTCAGGCTACTAAACTAATGAAATTTCCCGTGTCTATATGTTGGTCTGTAGTGGAGATGACAGGTGCCAGGGTACCTCTGGCCCCAAACCACCAACAAAGCCTCGACAGAGAGGCTCATCAGGCTGACAGATCAGTGACTGACTGTCGCCCTCTTCTGGCCCATTGTAGCCATAACAAATGCCAGGAGCCACGGAGCAATAAAACTCGTGATGCACAACAAATACTTTTCTTTTTATTGCTATAGCCTATAATTGAGGAGCAGACAAAAAAAAAAAACTTGAAGTTAAACTAGCTACCCCACGGAGAAAACATGAACTGTGGGATAATTACTTGCTCACACGCTGAACAAAACCAAGATTAGCCAACAAAACAAGGCAGAAACAATTAACACTTACTCAAGTACAATTGGTACGGGTACTTACTTGAAAACTTCCATTTTGTGGTACATTTTCATTCGATGCAGTTGTTTGACAGCAGCAGTTTGAAGTTTTTAGTTGGCTGCAAAAAGAAATAAAGTAATAAGAATAATGTTACACTCGTTAAGTTTGTTTTTGTAATGCAACAGTTAGATCGTGAAAGTTGATTTTACTGCACTAGCTAACGTACTAGCTAACGGCAGGTAAGCTAGGTTTGTACATTAGTTCTACTTTATCCACATTTTTGAATGGAAGAGTTGTACTTTCGGCGGAATACATTACATTTTATATTTTAGTGACAGTGGTACTTTTTTCCACCAGTGGATTCACCTGCTTCTATTGCAGCTGCACATGGGTACTTGCTAGTGCCTTTTGCCTTGGTAACATGCACTGTGCGACGGTTCCTCTCGGTGTTCAAACCAAACTAACCCACGGCTTCCTCGGACCAATGAGAGTTCGAGTTTCGCCGGGATACGTCATACGTCATATCTGTTTTCTGTCGGAGCAGAGGGCGCCGAGTCTGCTCTTCACATGTCGCTGCCTAATCATCTGTCTGGGAAAATACCGTCTAATGAAAAGCAAAGTGTGTGTTTTGGTGGGGGGATTTGCCATCCGAAACCGATCGGCTCTGTCTGCGTGAAATAGGGAATGAACGACGAGACAGCATCGGACAGCTGGAAGAGAAACTCCGGGTGCTCCAGGTGAAGCTGCACAGAAGCTAAGCTAACATAGCACTGACCATTACATCCTTCTATTAGAAGATTTTTTGAACGGGTGCTAATAAACAGCTGGTTGTAATTCATTCTAACATGCTGCAACTTAGTCAGTGCAAACTTTACTCAGCTAGCTACAAAACAAGATGCCAGTTTTGTGTCTGAGTGTAACTGATTAGGGGAACTGGAATCATGTTGATTGAGGAATATTAGATCCATGGAAACTGGACCTGTTGATCACTGTGTGATTACTGCATTACTGAATATA
This sequence comes from Seriola aureovittata, assembly GCF_021018895.1. Lineage (NCBI taxonomy): Eukaryota > Metazoa > Chordata > Actinopteri > Carangiformes > Carangidae > Seriola > Seriola aureovittata. The sequence goes on along the minus strand of NC_079365.1, from coordinate 20,248,385 downwards.
GATAGGCCCAGAAACCTGCAGGTGCTATTAGACATCTGTAGCCTAATATGTAACTGTATAACCTGTAACAGTGTCCTCAGTCCTTTAAAAAGCTCAGATCACAAACTCAAAAAGCAATTTACTGCATTGATTACAGATTGCAGTCTGTACTGCTCATGCAGACACATGACAGTGCATAGACTTGAAAACTCTTGCATCTCCCCCCATAGGAGCATCTCTCCATAAATATTTGCTTTTGTGTATGAAATTACACATTCAGAGAGTCAGTTCACCTAAAATCACAATAAAAACGTTTTTCTCAGTCATCCCTCTGGATAACCATGTGGATATAATCAGGTTCATATCTGCTGCTGCAGTCTCTGTTACCACAATACTAAAGGAGATATGTGAAATTTTTGATTACAGTTATTTGGTTCGACTTCACAGTGAGTTTTTTCCTGATTTGTGTAACCAGGACATTGTTTCTGGAGAGACACAAGTTGGAAGTACTACTAAAACTCCCTTCAACTCTGTTGTATTGAGCTGTTGGGAGAAGTCTCTGATTCAGATGTCTTTTGTAATTGAAGTGAGTGCATACATTTTAGCATTAGAAAAAATGGTAAAAAAAAAAATATATATATATATATATATATATAGTCAAAAGGACAAAAACTCACTGCATCACATGCTGCAGTCAACAGTCCATCTCATGCTCTGGGTTTTTCTTTTGTTCAGTATTGAGCAAATGCTGGCTGTGAATCCCGGAAAGACGCCCATCAGTCTGCTGCAGGAGTATGGAACGCGGATAGGCAAGACCCCAGTGTATGACCTGCTGAAGGCCGAGGGACAGGCCCACCAGCCCAACTTCACTTTCCGCGTCTCCGTCGGAGAGATCAGCTGCACCGGCCAAGGGCCCAGCAAGAAGGCAGCCAAGCACAAAGCAGCCGAGGCTGCTCTGAAGATGCTCAAAGGAGGTCTCGGAGGTCCTGCCGGAGTTGGTGTTGGAGTAGACGGGTTTATTGGGGTTGACGTGTCTACTGATGGAGATGGGTGAGCATCGTATTTATTTAATTATTTATTTATTTATTTATTTATTTATTTTTCATTTTTTGGCACTTGCCCTACAGTTAAAATTAAACATATACTTTGAAGCTGTAATGATCTATATAATTAAAAAAACTGTGTGGATCCAGCATCAGCTGATGTTGCAGCCAAAATAACATATCGATATGCTCTATACATCGAATGGCTTGTCATCTGCCTGATATATAGAATATTTCAACATTGAACAAATGTAAGAATTAGTTTGTGTTTTCATTATTTCCTCCTCTGAGTTGTTTTATCTCTTATCTTCTGTGCAGCTCCCAGTCAGAGATGAAGAGCTCAGGCAGTTCTCAGCAGTCTGAATGTAACCCTGTCGGGGCTCTGCAGGTAAATAAACAGAGGAAACCACTGTAGTTAAAGTTTTATTTTGTAGTTTGATTTTCTTCGAATAAGTACTTTCATTGTTCCATCAGTCCTTCCCAGTTTGTCCCATTAACAATATCTGCATAATTTGTAGTTTATGGCCTTTTTACTGCTGTTATAATCCTTTCATTGTACAGTTTGTGTTTGTCTGTGTTCTTCTCTGCCAGGAACTGGTGGTGCAGAAAGGATGGCGTTTGCCAGAGTACACAGTCACTCAGGAGTCTGGTCCAGCACATCGCAAAGAGTTCACCATGACCTGCAGAGTTGAGAGATTCGTGGAAATCGGTAAAATGCATCATTTTTCATTCCGCAAGTGTGCGTGTTGTGTGTGTTTTCAGATTGTTATCTCTTGTCTTCCGCATTTCATGCTATTTAATTTTTTTTTTAACAAGCCGCATGTACCCTCTTCTCATGAATACCATGCAGTTGACTGTCAGTGATGACACATGCTACTTCTGAAATAATGCTGAGAGAAAACAGCTTATTGATAATGAAAAAATTATATGTCATCCCTTTTACACGGGTGTTGTGTAGTTTGTGACCTTTATTGACAGCCACTCTTGATACATGAATTACAGGAGCATTGACTGTTCTCTGGCACAACTTGAGGCTGCCGCTAATAGACGGAAATTAATAATTAATTAATTCCCATTTCACAAGATATACAGGCATACTCTTTAGTTGCTTATAAAGTCTTAGTGAGTGGCAATCATCAGGTCAGACTAATTACCAATCAGTAGTCATTACTTGTGCAACATGACTGACTTTCCAGTTTATCTATAGGAAGTGGTACGTCCAAGAAGCTAGCCAAGAGAAATGCCGCAGCTAAGATGTTATCGCGTATACACGACGTCCCGGTAGACCTGAGGACGAGCAACGACGCCGACACAGAAGATGACACATTCACCATGGTGAGAAACAAACAGAAACAAAACTTCTCTGTGCACCAGCTGACAAAGCATACAGGAATCCTGTATGTTAAATTATTTGGCACCTCGCTGAATAATGACTAAAGTGACTAAAGCCTAAGCACTTACTACATCCTCAATTATGTTCCCTTAATGGCATGCAAATATTATATTTGCATCACATAGTGCTTAATAATGTGTCCTACTTCCTGTCATTTGGCCTTCAAATATGCACCTGACACCCCATTACCCCTTTTATTACTCATCAATCTTCCTGACAGGTAATAATAATAGTGTAAATTCATCTCTCCTGCTCACACAGCACATGGGGAACAGAGCTGAGTCGGGCAAAAGTAAAGGATTCAGCTGCACGTGGGACTCTCTGCGTAACTCTGCTGGCGAGAAGATCCTCCAGCTCCGCAGCCATCCTCTGGGCATGCCCTCCGACTCCAACTTCTGCTCCTTGCTGAGCGACCTGTCTGTCGAGCAGCGCTTTGACGTCAGTTACCTGGACCTAGGTGAGTTCACAAACGGCAACGCTCGAATAGATTACGGTGAAATTTACCTCTAATGAGCGCCACATTCTTGACTGCAGTGAAAGGTTGAGAGGATGTATGAAGAGCTGCATTTCAGTTAGGAGCATGCTCTCACTGCTTTCATATCTAGTTTACAACACCTGCAAAAAACTAAGGCTTGCAGAGCATCATGGGCACATTTTGATGGTAACATGCTGTGTGGTTACTACTACTGTGATCAGATATGGAGTAAGTAGCCGGCAGGTGCATGCTGTCACAGTGTAGTGCAGGGGAACCACCAAGTTGTTAAAACTTAGGACTAATTAACTGACAGACAATTAAATAATGAAATTAAAGTTTTGTTAAAATATTTGTGCTGGGTGCACAATATCTTAAGAGATTAACACACTTAAGTACATATCATTTATCTATTAACCAAGAATTAATCAATTCCAATTCAATGGAGTAGAAACAGTTTCAGCATTCGAGTTGCTTGGTTTTCTCAGTTTTGTAGCATTAGATCTGTCATTATTTATCAGTGGTGATGCTTTTCAACATTCTTGTCCTTTCTTTTTTTCAGAGGAGCGCAGCCTGAGCGGCCTGTCCCAGTGTCTAGTGGAGCTGTCCACACAGCCAATCACAGTGTGCCACGGCTTTGCTCCGAGCATAGACGCCGCTCGAGCCAATGCTGCCCACAATGCACTGCAGTACCTCAAAATCATGGCTGGAGGGAAGTAATGCCATCTACCTCCTCAAAGACTAGAACTCACAACTACAAATTGCCTGGATAAATTTCCACTTTGGATGACGGAAGGCACTTTTGTGATGAGTTCAAATAACCGTGAATCACCTCAGATTTGGAAATAGAGACATTTTCTGTCCCCAAATTCACCCCTGGAGCCCTTTTTTGATCACTTTGATTTGTAATTGTCGCCCATGGACATTTAATTGCCCAAAAACTCATATATATACTCCTCTCCTTGACATTTTGCATATTTGTAACAAATTATTTTAAAATGCATTGTCAGTATTTTAGTTTTTGCTTGTCATCCATACACAGCGCCGTCTTTTCCTAAAATCTAGAGTGAAAAAAAAAAAAAAAGTATACCTGAAATTTTAAATGGTGCTTTTGGAATCAATTCCCAAAAAACTTGGGTCTGGTGCAACAAAAAAGTGCAAAAGGTCAAAGAGGTTTATAGAAATTGGGCTATGGAATCAGTAATCTCATGGATGGACGAAAAAATTACAGCCATGCAGCTGAAACATAGAGAAAAAGACTCTGCTGAATAAATATCAGAGGATAATTGTTTTAAAGACTGCCCCTTTTTACACATGAGCTTGTATGAGTCTTGAAAAATGTGGCTTCTCTTGTATATTAATTTGAACCCCTGAAATTCAAACTGTTTGTCTCTGTGATGTTCTTAACGTTTGGCCTTAGTTTTGTATTTTGGGCATTTTTCCCCTCTCATGTGAAAAACTGTTAAAACTGACTATTTCATCTGTATCTAACACACATTTTGAACTTATCAGGTTTATTTGAAATTAACCCTTTGTAATCATGTTATTCTTTGGCATTTACTGAAGTAGACTTGTCAGGAAGATCATTAGACTCAGGGGATGGAATATTATATGAATTGCCCTTATAACATTTTTTGTAAATTTTGCCCTTGTAGAATTCCCTGCAAGGTACTCTGAACACAATCATCAGAAGCTTTTACATTTATGAAGATTATGAGAGAATACCACGTCTTTTAATTGTGAGCAAAGGTGAAATAACATTACAGTTAAATTTAAAATCTGCTTCTACTGGTTCATTTCACTCCCGAATGTGCAAACAGCATCAAAATGTAATTATCACAGCATCAGAAAATTTTCTCTATTACCCTTATTTTAATTTCCAGTCTTTGCATTAGGACCTTCGTAAATCCATTTCTGTGTAAGACAAAGGGCTTAAAAATTACTGTGAGTCTTCTGATGAAGGATTGTTGTAACTAATGGATCATCAAACAAAATCTTACTTTCAATGTTCAATATCATCAACCAGACAACTAAAGCTACCACATATTCTTGTGTGGAGTTTCAAAGTAATTAACTGAAGAACGCTTTAGAGTTTGTTATGCCCAGTATTGTCTCATTTATAATTTGTGTTTTTTCTTTTTTCCTGTCAGTGTGACTATATTTCCTGTGATGACATTTGAAAACTGATGATATTCTCATATTCTCAGACTACCTGTGTCTGTGTGTGAGGTTTCATTACCACCTCTTTTACAGTAGCTGCATATCTGTCGACATACCGCCTTGCACATAAGTATTGAATATAGTAAACAGTTTGCACTACTTGAAAAGATAATGTCCTTTGCACATTGCAGGCTGACCATGTTTCTGCACATCAACTCTGTCTGGTATCAAGTACAGTGTGTGTGATGTAATACTGACCTCATTTTCTCTGAAAAGGCAGATCTGCATATTGGTTTTCTGATTACTGAAAAAAGGAAGTCAACAGGTGTTTTTTAGTGAATTTTAGGTGCTGACATTATTAATTATTCTGGGATAGACTTCTTTGTCATAGTAGAAAATGATGCCCTTTTTTTTTTTTTTGGTTTGTTTGTTTTTTTTAAACAGTAAAATACAGTGTGAGCTCCATGTGAAATTGACTTTTCTTTTTTCTTTTTTTTGTAAATTTACTGCAAACTGTTATTGTAATAAATTGAACATATGCTGTAATTCCAGATTGACTTATTCAAATATGATCCACACAGCATTTCATCAAAGGCTTTAAACAACTTAAATGTTTATTTATTTACAATATTCTGTATTCAGAATGAACACTGGGGGAGAATGTAATGCTTTGCAGAAATGTTCCTTATTGCAAAAAAAGCTTCTTCAGTGTAAAGCCTTTGAAAGCTTCACATGTGGTGTAAGTCTCTTACAAAAACATGACATTTAACTCCTTCGGGCCTGTTTGACTGTTGGTCCCTGCGTGGACGCACTTTCCAAACACTACTTTGAACGTTGTTTACATGGAGCTCTGTGTTTTCCTGTCATCTCCCGTGTCTGTCTGATGAGGGACTGACTTCTTCATCTGCATAGCCGCTGCTGTCTGACTGCATGCTGTCACCCCGGCCAACTTCACCTAGACAGGGACACAAGGACACGAGCACAGTCGAGCAAACGACTCCATGCGCTGTAAACCATTGCACATGTGCAGCTGCAGTCTGACCTGAATAGATACACAAAGGCACATTCAGTTTGTTCCCAGTGACAAATCCACCTGCGTAGTGACCTGTATACACTTAAAGCGAGAAACCTCCCTTTCCTGATAAATTCATTTTCATACTCGCACATCGAGCTTTTCTGCATACATCTGCCTAGACAAATCAATTCCTCATGTCATGTGAGGCCCAAAGTCAAGTATTGAAATTCACCAAAAGAATATGCGTGGGGTTTCTGCAAACGTCTTTGTGTAAACACTTTGAGAAAGCGGGATGCACTCTGGTTACAGTGGCTGTTACAGCATGAACTGACAACATGCATTTTTTATTTTTCAGTATAATCATTTAAACAGGGTGAACAGCGTGAATGTAGTCGGTATTTGCTGGCCATGCGAACTGCTTATCAGTGTAAACAGCCATTTTAAAATTATGACGAGTCATGTTCCCGTAAAGCATGACTACAGTGTACCAAAGCAACAGCTGTAACTTCTGATCGTGACCTTCTGTGTTCATGCAAAATATGTCACTCACACACAAATAAAAAATAAATACACTGTACCTTTGTGGTGACGTCCTGTGGACAATGTAGCATCAGTCTGTCCATAATCCTCCTCTCCCGCACTATGCAGCTATTGAGACAAAAATATAAAGCAGTTATTATATACTATGTGTCTGCTGCGACTCTTGAATGATTAGGAAACAATACTAAAAGATCTGTATAACACTGGGGCTGAACAATACATTGTTTTATCACCAATGTCACATTGTTACATAATCACAAAGTATGTTCTGAGATCATCTGCATCATAAAGTAAAACAGAAGAAAGAAAAATATGAGTCAGTAACCTGAACCAACACCAGCCACTGGAAAAACAGTCTATAACTACAGTAGGATGATTGTTTAAACTGAACAATAATAACATGAGCTCTTCTTTTTTTCTCTTAAATTCTTTCACCCTGTTTCTTTGACCCATTTACAGATGAGGTCCCTTTCTTTCAGAGTATATCAAATTTGTATTTCTCTTTTATAACATCACAATTTGTAATAAACAAAAATATGTCAAGGTTATTTTTTGCCACCACTGTGGCAGCTTTACATTCCTGAACATGTGCAGTAGTATTGTTTCATGACCGTACCTCCTCCAGATCAAAAGAGTTAGCCTGTTTTACGTTACTGGAGAAATCCCCCAGGCCCCGATGTGTCAGTGGATTCAGGTACTGGCTTTTCCCCCTGTTCAAGTTCTCCTCACATGTCTGGACAAGAGGGACAGTGGAAGTATGACTGGAATCTGGCGTGTTCAAGGAACAGGAAGAGGCATCGTCCCCCTCCCAGCCAGTCACGGTGATGCAGTAATGGGTATGGTTGGCATTGGAGGCCAGGACAGGAAGTGGTCCGGATGCATCAGCCAATCTGGCCTCTCCTGAAAAGGCAACATCAGGCCCAGAGATAGGGCTTTGTACACAGGGTTTGTGTGATCCAGGACTTTCTGTCTCAGAGCAGATAGGAGGTAATGTGTTTGCTTTTGGGCTGTGTGCGTGCTGAGAGCAGAAAGGCGCCTGGTGCACGCTCTCGACTATCTGCGGGCAGATTCGATCATACGTAACCTTGGCAACAGGCTTTAGCTCAGCTCTCCTTGTATCACTTTGTGTGGAATATGAGATCTGCTCAGCCTGACATGAAAGAAAGTGATGATCTGTTTCTATCACGGTGTCTCCTGATATGGTTGAGGCTAGAGATGTTCTCAGACTGTGAGTCCTGCTGTCGGTGTCTGTTGGTCGGACACTGTTTTTATCAGCGTCATCATTATCTGTTTGTTTGCTACTATGCGTGTCATTGTGACAGATTTTATTTCCATTCTGAAGGATGTCTGTGTCTACCACGGTCTGCTGTGTTTGCTCTTCTCTCCATCTGTTACAGGATTTATCATCATCCCTGACCAGCCTAACATCTACAGCTGAATTACTCCTGGTATATTCCCCCAATTCCAGTTTCTTGGAAGCCCCGGTCTTGGCTTTCACCAGGACTATATCCACAACATCAGGGAGGCTGGACCTTTTCCTGGGTGAGGGCTGCGGAGAGGTGGAGTCTGACCCGCGAGGAGAGCCTGTGTAGAGGCACATCTTGGAGACGGTGTCCTTCAGCCTCTCCACCGGAGAACGCGGCTCACTGCGGACACTGCTCCTGAAGCGTTCGATCCTCTCCACGGGAGACGAGAAAGTGAACTCCGGCGTGGCGAGTTTCTGAAGAGGGGTGCGGGACACGTGGGAGTAGAGGGAGTAAAAAGCGTTGGCCATTGCTGTGAGCACTTGGACTTGTCTGAAACGGCCTGTGGAAAGAATAAAATGTAAATCAAACCAAAAGTAATATGGAGCTCATTTTCTACATCCCAGAATTAATTCACCTTATCACACATTAAACAATATAACACAAATCACATGACAAAGATAACCTACGGCAGAGGGATTTAATAAATCCATAGTCTTACTAGCAAGAGAGAGGCTGGGGTCCTCCTCTCGTATCCGCCGCAGCTGTGCATCCAAGAACAGGCGGAAGTTGATGCCCTGAGCCTGAGAGGGGAAGGTGAAGAAGCGAGGAGGGATGCGAACAGTGACCTGTGGCTCATCGCAGCCGAAACCCAGCTCATACAACGTCTCCTCTGCATCCTCAGAACACATCTGCAGGATCTCGGACACACTATTGTAAGGATGGGAGAAAGGGAGAAACAAATAAACAGGATAAAAATGGAACGCACTGTACTATTCGGGGAAAAAGAAAAAGAAAAAGAAAAATGTTATGGAAAACAACAGATTTGGAAATCTGCAACTTGTCAAGTGGGTCATTCAAGAGTAAAAAAGTGCCGGTGATGAGTCTGCAGACCTACAGAGAAATGAACCTTGTGAAAGTGTTGCAGCCTCACCTTGATGTGGTTTTACAGGTGGAGGAGGACAGGCAGCTGGAGGCCATGCTGTGGCCCAAGTTCAGTGACGGCGGACATAGTCCAGTACGAGGGGTGCTGTAGACAAGACGTGTAAAGTTATGTTGCATATGATCCACAACTTAGATCAATATTAAGGCAAAACCTACAGTTGTGCTTCAGCATGTAATCAAAGACAAGTCAGCTGACAAGCAAGCACAAAGCCTAACTCTGTTCTTGATGTACATTTCCAAAAATAAAAAAATTAAAACATTTCCTTTACAGAAAAATTCAGATGAAAATAATTTGATGTCAGTACAACTTTTTCATCCGATCTGTTCGCAGGTTGTTACTGACCTGCTGTTGAGTCTGCTGTGTTGTTGTTTCAGGGAAGGACGACGTGCGCGGCTTCATGGTCAGCATAGAGTGAGAAAAGGAGGAAAAATAACACCATTCTTTTAACTTCCTTTATTCAGTTCAGAAAGTCCCATGTCTTCACAAACTCTTTCAAAACTAAAAGAAGTGCCAAAATGGACTGTATTGATGCCAACATTCAAGTGATAAATTATATTCACACTTCTTAATCATATTCAAAAGAAACAACTCAGTGGCCATGGGTGTACCCAGGAAATAAAAATGTCAGTGAACAGACTTGCTCATATATTTTCACATCTGACTAAAACTTGAGAAACATCAAAGACAGTTCATTTCTCTCCTAAATTGTGCTCTTGTTCAGAAAGTAGGACATGAGTTTAAAAATACAAAGGCCTCTAATGATTAAAGCAAGATGGATTCATATTATTCACTTATTCAACAGTACATTCCTCGTCTCTTGCGTTTTATTCTTTCACTGTCACTGCAACGATAACATTACAGATTCTACTCACCCAGCTTCACGTGAAATTCCTCCTCCATTTAACAAAGAAGCTGAAACAAAGAATGAAAGAGAAGTGTGTTGATACGCATCAGGTTGCTGCTTTCACAGTTAATTTGCAAAAATTTACGCCTATAAAAATATTTGTATGTGTTTGGGTGAGCTACCCTGGTGAAAGTTAGATTAAAGGACCAGTGTGCGGGACTCAGTGGCATCTAGTGGTGAGGTTGCAGAAAGCAACCAATTCAATACGTCTCCCATCATTCCTCGCTTGTAGGAGTAAGCATGTAGGAGAACCTACGGCGGCCTTCAGGTAACGTAAAAACCTTAAAGGCCCTCTCTAGAGGAAGTGTTTAGTTTGTCTGTTTTGGGCTACTGTATAAAACATGGCGGTGCAGCCGTGGACCTGCTCCCTTTCCGATATGAAGGGCTCATTCTAAGCAAAAAAAACCCCCCACAATGATTCTTAGTTTCTTGTGATTATACACTAATGAAAACATAATTATGAAGATTTTATCCATTTTCTACCAATAAATCCTACACACTTAACATCACAGCACTTCCAGGTCCTCTCATTTTCACTTTGTGATGTTCACATTAAACTGTCAAACAGCTGCAGATGTAAAGCAAAAGTCCAACCAGCATGCCACTCACAAGATGTACTTACTAAGCGATTATATTAAAGGCATTATGCAATTCTCTACTCTGTTGTTACACCCATGGATTTTAGTCTCACCACTAAAAATGATAAGCTGATGTTTTGACCTTGCAAGAACTATTATGTAACTTCTTTTTTTGATATAAATAATGTACATCTGATATGACATGGGAAATGTCATAACATTTCAAATAAAGAGCATAAACAGCCACATTTATGGAGGGTGTTGACAAAAAATAACTTTCTGAGCTACACTTACTGAAAAAAATCCTCCTGACAGAGGTGCAGTAAAACTGTCGAACACCTGACTTTTCTGTGAGATATTACAGTTGATTTGCATAGGTGGGCCAGTGTCACTCAACGCTGTAACAAACTCAACAAACGTGAGCTTGAGCAGAGAATAAAAAACATGCATGATACACACCTCATTTTCCTATAAGAACATTTCCTGCTTTGTTAGTTTCCTTTGTCTGTGTGTGTGTGTGTGTGTGTGTGTGTGTGTGTGTCTGTGTGTGTGTGTACTTACCATCAGCACCAAGACTCAGGTCATCGTCTAAGTTGTTGGCTTTGAGCACAGACTCTGAAGAGAGGACAGTCATTGATTTAGTACTTTCATATCTAGTTGCACATTATATGTTCATTTCTGAGTGTGTGAAATGCAAAGTTCATTTACCTAAGTACTGTACTTAAGTTAGTACTTAAATTTGAGGTAGAACATATCAAAAATGATGCGCTGTTACAGGTTATACTTCAGCTTAATATACTCTACAAAATATAAGATGATTAAATTAGCTCCACCTTGACAAGCTGTTACGTAAGTAAAATGCTACTAATGATCCACTATGATATTTAATAGCACGACCCTCACACAGACAATTTTTCTGAATTATGTGTTCTTTTATTTTTGATACTGTAAGTACATTTTGCTAATATACTTGTTGTGTTGTGCTTATATCGCAAGTCTTGCTACTTTTACTTGAGTAAAGGATCTGAATACTTCCTCTACAGAAACAGGGTTAAAGACAAAAGGAAAGTGTATATTTGAACTGTTTATATTTGATTTGCATTTACAGTTAGTATAATTACAAAACTGACTTGTGGTAAATGATAGGTTGTTATTCATGACAAAGCTTTATTTCAGTTCATACTCACCAAAACTCAGCTGGCCAGTATTCTCTGAGCAGGCCTCTGACCTATCAAACATATTTCAATATTTAATGCATATATACAAACCAACAGACACATATCCATTCAGCATTATCTGCATGTTTCTTCTATCAAATAGGTGAATGCGTTTGCATATGATAGCAGTCTATCTCCAGCGGATGACTGTGAGAATCATTCACATCTGCTCTCTAATCAGCCCTTAACAGGCTGCTGAAGTCTGTCAACTTCCTCCTGTAGAAATGTTCACATGCTGAGCAGAACTATGGTCAACACCTCCAAACCAATTTGGTCGTTTCCCTGTCGACTTCTCGGCATGCAAAAACCATCACACCACTGTTTTTAGTGTACTATTTCATAGTGTAAGGAGCCATTTAGATGCCGACACACACACACACACACGCGCACGCAAGCACGCACGCACACACACACGCACGCACGCACGCACTCACACACTCACACACGCACACACACACACACACACACACACTGTATGTAGAACCTCACTGATTACTAGCAGTGCAGCTTACTTTTCAATGACTGATACAGGAGACGTTAAATAACGTCTCTGTGAGCTGACCTCCTTCCTTCAATCAGTTCCATTAGAGGAAAAGGGAACTGTTATTTCAGTAACTATTATTTTAAACCACAATAAAATTTAGAGAAAAGAGCTTAGGTTGTGTGATTTGTTGGTGTAACAGCCTCAGGGCTGGAAGACTGGTTGAAAAGTTTGCATCTATCCTGAGAAAAAACATCTTTAACATATCCAACACAAGCTCCAAAAGCTGTGTGTTGTGAATGACATGCCCTAGATAACATCAGAAAAAGTCAGTTCGAAGCAGTCTCATATTATGGCTTTTAAGAAATGAAAGAAGCGTATATTTCCGATGGAATTATAAAAATGCATCATCTTAGGCTCTTGTGGTGAAAACAATACAGCATCTACCTTCCTGCGCTGTCTTCCTGGAAAACCTGACCTCAGAAGGTTTCCACTTTCTACTTGCTTTTGTTTGTTAAATCGGTTTCCAGTGTCTGACACCTTGTCCTTCAGAGCCGGCAAGAGTCTGTGCTCAAAAAAGATCATCTTACATCCATCTTGCAAAGACAAAAGTAGTAAAGCAAACTGACTCACCCACAACGCAGGAGCCAGTTCTCAATCTTTCCTGTGAAGCATCCTGTGGAAATGTGCAGCACTTAGCTTATGAGTAATCCTCATTAAACAAACAACTCCGCAGGTTCTTATATCAGTGTTTAAACAAACACCCATCCTGTCTACAGTAACTTTGCACATATTATGTTATGAAAAAGTGGAACCTCTGATTGCATTTAAGTAATCCTGTAAATTATGCCATCTCTAAAAGAAGAAGTGATCCAACATTTTATCATTTATGCAATTTCTTTTATTTTATGTATGTGAAATAAAAGAAGTTCTGATAAACTGGTCACAAAATCCGTCACTACTTCCCTCAGGGTCAATTTATCATTTGTTTGGACAGATGTGTGGGTGGATCTCTCACACTCTCCTTAGTTTGCACTTACCATCGGAAAAGACATCGTCATCTGCTATGGAGGCAGACGGGAGGTTGCACAGCGGCCCTTCGGGGTCCAGTTCCTCCAGAGTGGGCCACTGTCGGCTGCTGTTGATCCAGGCTCGCCGCCTCACAGTGGAGGACGGGCTCTCCATCGCCTCAAGTCACAGACAGCCGGGAGGACATAGTGAAACTGAAGCTACAGAGACACAAGGGCCGAGCCTGTGATGCAGACAATATGTTTTCTTTTTTTTCAGGGGCTGAGACAGATACCACTTTCACATTGAAGTCGATGATCGTTTGGAGCTATTATGTGTTGATATATTTTTTAAATTAAAGCCTCCCTAGAGAGTGTGCTTTGCTTCCTCATAAACTGCATTATTTGACAAGTTGGACCAATAGTAAACTACAGTGTGACATTAAAACAATTAATAAAACACGTTCAACTCTTTTTCAGACAGACATGTTACAATGGATGACATTCTCTGACGTTGAGCCTCAAGGTTAAGTCCAAGTTAATTTGTCATTTTAAGTGTAATAATAAAAAAAAAAAGTTAAAATGAATACTGAGTATTGTAGGTCTCACAAAACTTTAAAAAGCTGACAAAAAAATAAAAATATTAAGTTTGAAACATGTACAGGTGAATAAAAACCCTTGTGCAATAAAGAGCATACAGCAGTATAAACATAAAATAAGATATATCTAAAGTACATAGATGGTAGCTGAAACATGTAAAGTGACACTGGGTTAAGGAGGGAAGATATACAAAGACAAATACAGACACAGAGTGACAGATAGATCTATGCAAATCCATTTTAATAAAAACATAAATTTAATTAATTATTACTGTAATTCTAATATATAAGTCAAGCCAAACAACTGTTAGTTTAGATCAATAAAATTTTAAGGAATAGATCATGCATCATACATAAGACATAAATGACTTATACTGATTATGGTTATATAGGCTACCTTTCTGAAAATATAGATGAATATTTCCCAGTTTTTCCTTCGATTATAAAGTCTGTCATTGTATAATGTCATCCATATTAATAAGAAATAATCTTCTCAATGTCTATTATAGGTTGTATTAACTGTCAGTTGAATTAAACATGCCTGTTCAGACTTCAGCTATGAAAAGCTTAAGAGCGAAAACAGTTAACAGAAGAAAAGCAGCTTTACCTTCACCGATGCAGGTTTCAGTTCTGCGTCAGTGGCGCTTTTTCTCTCGTTTCCTGTTGTCGCGGGCCGAGCTGTGTGAAACTAATCTGCAGTCTTCAGCAAACCTTCTAACAGCTTCAAGCCTGCTCTGGGTTTTCAATGATAAATGCACGATGACGAGTTTCAGGGTAATTTCCTCTGAAGAGATGCTCGCCGGTCATTTGTCAGGCTGCATCTGAGCGGATCCTCCTGGCAGGGGATGGTGTGTGAGCTAACTGTAGGAAGTGACTTTGCATCTGATCATGAAATACAACAGTTTTATCAGCGCGGGACGCAGCTGCGACACATCCTGCAGAAACAAAAGCTGACAGACTGAAAGCTGTTGCTGAAAATGTCAGAAGGTAAAGGTTGACTACACATTTGAAAAGATTATAATCTCAACAACAATGTTATTTGTCTGGTAGGCAAACTGTGACCTCCAATAGGAAGGAAAACAACTTTAAAATGCCTTTCAATACTCTAATGTCATGCATTTTGATTTGAGGTATCTTAAGTATGTGTATCAATCATCATTCGCTGTGATAGTTTTGTACATGAAGCAGGTCATAGACCATAAACTTTCAGATAAACTTTTTGCTGCTAGGTCATCCATAAAGGGTTTATAAGCTGTAACAAATGGGTTTATTAATGATTAAGACCTACTAAATCCTTACAGATCAGTTACAAGTCAGTAATAACATCTGCGTTTTTTTCTGTAGTTCACTATGAAGATTGTACAACTTTGCTTGAGCATTTCTGTCATTCTGTCTTTCTTTCATACTTCCACTTTACCACATTTCAAAGGAAAATAAAGTACGTTTTACTCCACTGTATTTGACAGGTACAGTTTGCAGGTTAAGATTGTATGAGTTTATACAATATGATGCATTATGGACACAAAGGCTTTTAAAATAGCTAAAAAAAAATTTATACATTTTGCTGATAATAAATCAATCAATCAGCCCAATTCTTCCCTTAATTATACAACACTTCTTCCTTTCAACAACACAAAAGTGAGCTTTCAAATTCAATACTTAATGCTTCTACTCCACTACAGTTCAGAGGGAAATTAATGATAATACTTTTTACTCCAATATATTCATATAACAGCTTTATTTACTTGATACTTTACAGATTTTTACACACAAAACATACTCAACTGAATATAAAACAAGAAAAATTAGCTCCACCTGGAGCTAATGCTACTAATGATCCAGCAATATGATATTTGACCATCACATGAGCCATTTTCTGAATTATGAGTTATTTTATGTTTGATCCTTTACCTACATTTTCCTGCTTAAATACCTTTACTTGAGTGAAATTTCGAGGCAGGACTATTTCTTGTCATGGAGTATTTTGCATTGTAATATTTGTCACTTTTATTTAAATCAGGTGAAATAAAATTTTATTTAAGAAGCCCAGGATTATGTCACTAATTGGCCTCAAGGGGGTTAAAAAGCTGTACAAAACATGACATCCTTTGTCTGTAGACCCTCCAGTCCCAAAAAAGCTAACACCAAAAAATGGAAGAAACTTCAGACCGTGCAACAGAGGAGGCATGTTTCTTCCAGGATGAACTGACATGCTCAACAAATGATGTAAACAAATTTTCAATCAAAGTTAGAGGACCGTATACTGGGAGCCAAGCACTGTATAATGAAAGATTACACTATTAGTCCTTATACTGTGCAGGGGTACTGTTGGGGATGAATGAGATAAATAGCTTTAGGAGAAACAGACTGATGAAACATCTGTGTTTGACTGCAGACAGAGTTGGGTGGATGCAGGCCCGGCTTGAGGATGAACTCCACCCTCCGGCCTGTTTACATGGGCACATGTGCTGCTTCACTGACAGCCCCCTTATACATCCCTATAATAAAAGCCCTCCCACAAGCGAGCCATTTTTCTCCTCCCAGCGCGGTTACAGCCAGTGTGTGACTGTGATGGGGTCTCTTCTCCTCCACCCTGGCTGACTCCTCCCGCCTCCTTGCTATTTCCCAACCCACAGGGCGCCACCAGGGAGTGGCCAGTGGCCACGGAGGCAAGACTTAAATACCCAGCAGTCCGCCTTCTTCGTTCCTCACCTCCGTGTTCAAGGCAAGAGATGAGCCTTTTCATCCTTTCACTGCTGAATGATGAGACAATATCACAGAAGAAAGGGGAGATACCACTGTTTATGTGAACATGTTTACTCATGGCGCCTTTTGAGCGGAAAACAGATAACCCAACGTCAATCATACTCAGGGATACAACCTACCATGCTTGGTCCTGCCCCAATCCCCGCCTTTGGCCCAATTACATTGGCGGGTAGAGACTCGTAGGCAGAAACAACCTTTTCAATTGGAGAAGAGCAGCAATCCTTCACGAGTAGCTCTCAGAGGGGTGCGTTTCTTTTATTTATGGTGACAGTGCGATATCACAGTCACCAGGTGCCAGAAGACTATATAATTGAGTCAAATCTCAAATACAACACATTAATGTCCCGTCTTGACTGGTAGGTTATGTGACTGGCGCAATAAAAATATGTTCAAGGCTAAAGGTCATAACTAAAACAATTAATCGTTTAGTCGATTGGCAAAAGATTAATTTTGATAATCAAATAATGCTCTTAGTGGGTTTTAATCAAAACTATCAATATAAATTTGCCTTTTTCACCTTTCAAATGCAAGAATTTGATGTTTGACTTTAAAACACACAACCGCAAAGTGAATATCTGGGGTTTGGATTGGTGGTCAGACTATTGATCGAACATTTGAAGACATTTGCGCTTGAGAGAGACAGAATCTAGTGAGTGAGACAAAATTATTTTGCCAACCCACAAGTTTTACGTTTGAAATTGAATTAGACTGAATTGGAAAATGTGTTGGTCCATGATCGTGCTCAGGACAGGTAGGCTGGGGCTGGGCTGCACGAGTGTTTTAATCGAGCGCACCCGTGTTTTTCTCCTTCATAGCGGGCGGCCCGTCAAGTTAGTGTGAAGTTGTGAAAAGTTGTCAACCCGAGAAAAGAGCAGAGAAACTCCTCCCGTCTTCAAATTATGAGCAGTAAGTGAACTTTTTAAACTTAGCGGCGTGATGTGAACCAGACTTAAAGTTAACAGTTCGAAGTTAAATCAGAGTACAGTGTTTTAAGTGTGCTCACTGTTGTGAAAATGATGTTTTATTGTTTTCTAGCTAGCGTCTGAAGCAGTTTAAAAGTACCAACTACTTAACTGCTAATTGTCGGTATTTAGCTAACAACATTTAGCCAGTCAAGTAAAGCTGGCTAGCTGGTGAATATTAACGTAACTTCTGCTCCCAAATGACACTGCTGCTTACACAACAGTTTCACTTGGTCCAGTTTCCTTGAGCTAGCTAACTAGTATGTGTTAGTGCAGCTGAAACTCGTTAGCTAATACTTAGCACTTTTCCTTAACATTGTTTGTTGTGGTGAGTTTATGTTAGCTTAGCTAGCAGGCTAGCTGGCCCTTCGAGCACTTGTGGCATAGATTTCCTTGCATTTCTTTGCTGTATTTCTGCACATTAACTATAAAAAGGTTTTGTTGTTTTTTGTGAGGTCTGCCGTGCGTAAACTGCGGGGGTTTACCCCCGTTGTTGGGTGTAGCGTTAATCAGGTTTTGTTGTCTGCTGGTTCAAAGTGACCAGCTACTTTTCTGAAGACTGATCTTACAAACTCTTCCTCCGCAGATCAGCAGCAGGGTGAAATGGCCGCTGTGGGGAGCGGTGGAGGCTTCAGTCAAAAGCGAAACACGAACTCTCAAGTAGGTTAACTGGACACATTCACTTGTTTTATTGCCAAATCAGATGGTGAACGTTCAACTACACTCCCCAGTCACACTTACTCTACCTGCTATGTATTTCCCATCTGATTGATTGTGTCTGTAACTCATCTGTGTCGGGACTTGTACGGGGTTGTTGATTTTTCTCTCCAGAGCACATGTCACTGGGGTGGGGAATGGGCAGGTAAATTTCGCCCACACGGGGTGTTCCCGTCAAACCCCGGCACTTCGTGTGCATTTCGCTCGGCCCATTTGGCTGGCCTTGGAGGGGGTGGCTAGAGGAGTGTGTCAGTTTATAGGGCAAAATAAAAGTGTGGGAGGGAGATGGGTGGGTTTGGGGGGAGGGGAAGTCGAGCCCGCCGCTGCTCCGGAAAAAATGCGGTCCCTCCCATACTCTCCCACCCGGCTTCCCCCCAGGACTTCACGCTGCAGCCCACTACATGTAAAGTGCTGCAAAGAGACCTGCATGACAAAACAGAACTCGGTTTAATATTTTGAATGGAGTTTCAGAGCGTTGCAGTGAAGCATGTTTAGATTTTACAAAGCAAGTCACACAATTTATTCTAAATCCAAATCCATCACATGATTTTCAATACAATTTTTTCAAAGTACATTTTTTTATTTTATATTCAAAATGTCTTTTAACTTATCTTCTCATAGTCTTATCAGGTTGACTCTTATACTATAACTTTGTCTTTGGTTTTTATTTTTTTATCACTTGTGTCATTATCAATTATAACAATATAACAATTATGTTCTATTTAGCTGTTTCTATTATTATTTCCTTGAGTGTAAAAGTTTGAACTGTGTCAGTAAGTTTGAAATTGTTAAAAATATGAGTGGACTATTTGACAGCCATTTATACATTTTGTCCCAACCTGAAGCATTAACATGTATGATAGATTTTATTTTTACTTTATAAATTCTCTCTATTCTCTTTTCATTTATGGTATTTCTAGGACTCACAGCAGCCATCTCCTCTCGCCTTGTTGGCAGCCACTTGCAGTCGAATCGACACTCCAGGAGAGAATGATTCACCTACAGAACAACAAAACCAGCAACAGCTGGACCTAAACCAGGGTGTTTTCACCTCCAGTGCCAACGGCTGGCAGGTTATCCCTCTCAGCGTTCAAGCATCCTCAGGCACTAACACAGTCACCACCGACACTTTAGGGGTGATGACAGGAGGAGACCTAGGCAAGAGCAGACAGGTGCTGTCACCATCAGCAGCTGTTGTAAGCACTCAGGGACAGCAGCAGCAGCCACAGCAATATGTGGTAGCTCAGGCTCCATCAATGCAGGGTCAGCAGGTGCTTACCACCATATCAGGTATGGTGCCCAATATTCAGTACCAGGTTATTCCCCAGTTTCAGACAGTAGATGGCCAGCCACTGCAGTTCGCACATACTCAGCAGGAATCTGCTGTACCTGCTGCAGCAGGACCAGGGCAACAGTTTCAGATTGTGTCCTCTCCTAATGGCCAGCAGATCTTAGCCGCAACCAACAGAGCTGGTGCAGCAGGAAACATCATAACAATGCCCAGTCTCCTTCAGGGAGCCATCCCCATACAAAATATAAGCTTAGGAAATGGCGTGTTACAAAACCAGCCACAGTTTCTGGCAAATATGCCTGTGTCACTAAATGGAAACATCACTTTGTTGCCTGTCAGTACTGGAACAAGTGGCACAGGGGGGGATGCAAATGGGGGAGGGGATACAGGGGGAAATCAGCTTATACAACAGCATTCGCAACAGCCAGTGTCTTCCAACAGTTACATGACAAGTGCATCCACTGTTACCACGCAGACCTCCTCTTCTTACGGAATGACCCAAACGCAGAACAGCAATGGAGCAGTGACAGGGACATTTCAGCAGAACACAGCATCTTCTCTGGGTGTCCCAATACAACCAGACAACAGAGATGGGCAGCAGCCACAGCAAATCCTTCTGCAGCCTCAGCATGTTATCCAAGGTGGAACACCCCTCCAGACCATCCAGGCTGGGACTGTCACGACCGCAGGCGGTCAGGTATTTGCGACTCCAACGCTCAGCCAGGAAGGGCTTCAAAATCTTCAAATTATGCCAAACACAGGCCCCATCCTCCTGCGTACTGTAGGCCCTAATGGCCAAGTGAGCTGGCAGACCATTCAGATCCAGAATCCGACAGGAGCACAGATCACATTGGCCCCAGTACAGCCTCTCCCCCAACTCAGTCAGGCTCAGGGAGCTGCTGCAGCTGGAGGAGTATCTGTCAACACAGTGCAGATCCCAGGCATCCAGACCATAAATCTGAACACGCTTGGAAGCGCCGGCCTACAGATGCACCAGCTGCAGGGTGTTCCCATTACCATCGCAACAGGTCAGTCAGTAGCCTGTTGTTGAGGAATAATTTCTACTCAGTGTTATTATGTATACATACTAATTTGCAAATGTGAATCTATATTGAAATATAGTATAATTAATATAGTATAGTTTGTGACTCAGGGAAACCCAGTTGCCCCATGTGCAAAAAAACAGTTTTGTTTGTACTAAATGGTTATTGGACTTTTGTAGTCATTACTCTTCAGAAATGTTCTTTCCATTTTATTTTGGCCTGGACCTGAACCTTTAATTATGGCTAGTTTTTTGTTATTGTAGACAATACAGTTAATTTCAGCTATTGTAGTACACAGTATTTGTAGAAGCAGTTAAATCACTGGCAGTTGGACTGAGTAAATATTTTAATTATTTTAAAGTCTTGAAAATTAGGTTTACTAGCTGTTTGTTTTCTCCCTAGTGTTTGCTTTGAAATGCAAACTATCTTGTATCTCTGGATTTGATCTCTTTTGCTCTTTGTGTGAAGTGCACAATACTGGTTTAACCAGTTCAGCTGGCCCGGAGGGTTTGTGTTCATGTTTAAATTTTTTCTCTTTTTATTTCTTTTCTTGGTAAAACTGCATATCATCAGATTATGGTCACATTACAGTGATGTATTTGTGAGTTGGCCACAGCTTCTTTGTCATAGTATGTGTAACTTGTCTTATAGGAAGCTCTATCATGACCAAACCCTCCTTGAATTAAGTTACTGGCAGTCCCTCCCATCCTATTCATATGCTTGTTAGTCTATTTTTTTATCAAATACTAACATTTGTGATGAGTAATTGGGCTTGTCACGGTTATGAAATAATGTGCTTCTGCTACATATGCAGAAGGCTTTATTTAGGCTTCAGCAGAACTGAACGTGTCAATACTGACGTTACACTAACATTTATTTTATCATAGTATTTAAAACCGTGAGAGCTCAGGTCAACTGGTATTTAACTGTACATTCAAGTGTTGCTTAGAGTACATATTACCTGTACTTTCACTGCTCCCTGGATTTAGTATTGTTGTCTGATTCTGAAGCATCTCACTGGAAATGACTTAAAGCAGATCTTATCAGAAATTACCTAGATCTTTTATTTGCAGGCAGCAGGTAACACACAGTTGTGGCAGGGAAGGGGGTCCAAAAATCTCAGACTTTAAGACCCACTGTAGGTGTAACTGGTTTAGCCTTTTGGAGCCTCTGCTGTTAATAAAAGCACAAATTTCAGGTCATTTAAGCGTCTGAATGTTTGACATTTTAATAGGTTCTAAAATACTGGCAAGCTGTAATCTCCTGTGTATCTTCCTACAGAAAAGATTGCTGAAAAATTAGATGAATATAATAGTTGGAGCGTGTTCATGAACTTAATAAATGAAATGTCTATAAACCAAATCGATCTCGTACCATTGTATTAATAATCTTGTACTTCAATTTTTCTTGTTCCGTCACTGCAGGAGAGCAGGGGTTACAGACGGGTGGAGAAAGTTTGGATGATAGCACAGCCATGGATGATGAGGATATAAGCCCACCACCTCAAGGACGACGTAACCGGAGGGAAGCCTGTACCTGCCCGTTCTGCAAGGATGGAGAAGGACGGTATGTCACTGAACCATATTATTTTTCACAATGTAACTTCTTTTATCATGTCATTCTGATATTCTTAACTCATTGTCTTTAAAGAGCTTTGTGATTAATGTTAATACATGAAGGAAAAGAACGGTTTATTAGAACTGCTGTCCAGAGCTACAAAAATAAAAGCAGAGTTTATATTGACCTTAGTTTTTCTTTAGAGAATCTCAATGAGGAATGTGTTATTTTCCTTTTGACATAATTACCAGAACAACACAACATTTAAATTTTTCCTGATTGTACACAGTCTCCTCACAGAGAAGCCTCTGAATATCTCGCACAAGATCATTGTCACTCTAACTCATATGTATGGTTTTTACATCAAACAGTGACCCAACTAAAAAGAAGCAGCACATTTGTCACATCACTGGCTGTGGTAAGATCTACGGCAAGACATCTCACCTGAGGGCCCATCTACGCTGGCACACAGGAGAGCGACCATTCGTCTGTGGCTGGGCATTCTGTGGCAAACGATTCACCCGTTCAGATGAGCTTCAGCGCCATAAGCGGACACACACAGGTACACATGAGGACTTTGAGGACAAAGTTCAAGATGTATTTTTAAAAACTGATTTTTAAGGTTCTGGTGTTGTGCATGTTGGCTCATGTTCGCACTGTCATTGCTAACTGGGGGAGTTGAATAGAACAGAGCCATCATTCATGTTATTAGTAACAACTGGGATTTAAGAGTGAAGGATAAGCCTGTGTGCCCAAGTCAACCTGTGACAGCCATATTTCATCATGAGGGAATCTTTTTTTTTATTTATTTATTTTTTTTACCATGATTAATAATCTTGAATCTTAATGTCTTAAATATTATTCTTTATTTCAGTACAGTGCATTAATTCTTCATAAATGGACACTTTTAACAGTGCAGCCAGTCATAGTCTGAATGAGTGCCAGCAGCAGCTGTTTTACTGACATTTTTATTACTCCCCCCTTTTCAGGTGAGAAAAAATTTGTTTGCCCAGAGTGTCCCAAACGCTTCATGCGCAGCGATCACCTCTCAAAGCACATCAAGACCCATTTGAACAAGAAAGCAGCAGCCGCCACCACCAGCAGTACCACCACAGTCTCGACCGACGCCACCTCCCCTGCGGCGGGAACAGAAGCCGGCACTGGGGCAGTGTCGGCCAATGACCAGCACACCATCGTCACCATGGAAACCTTATCTGCAGAGAGCATAGCTCGATTAGCCAGCAGTGGGATCAACATGATGCAGGTGGACCTTCACCAGATGAACGGCAACAGCTATTAAGGACGGTGGAGGAGCAGGAAGATGGCCTTGATGGATGTTGCATTCGGACATTTGGGGTTAAAAAGGGCACATCTGACTGCAGAAGCAGAACCTCTCAAACACTTAAGACTGGAGAGGTGGCCACAGATGCAACAAAACAGATGCTATTAAATTTGAAAACTGAGGCAGGAATATGATTTCTATTTTGTATTAAGAGATACCTGTGGCATTTAAGGGTCAGAGGGTGGATGAGTTGGATTAAAATGTTAGATTAGAGAAGTCATCATGAAATCTTATTTCCCCTGAATGGAAATCAAACTACACTAACATTTGTCCCACACAAAGACCCAATCTTACTTGATGGGACTGCAATAAAACACAGACCAGCACAGTTGATGTTGAATTGGTAGCTAGTAATATTCTCTCTACCAGTAAAGAGATGACACTACTAAATCCGACTCTCACACTTGTGTCCAAGGCTGTGAGCTTCGCTACTTGTCCCTCTTCACCTCAGGTGTTTACTGCCCTCTCAAACTGGGCTGCTGTGTCACACCCCTCAGGCTGATTGGCCCACATCAGCCCTTAATGCTCAGTTCCCCCCTAAAACTGAAAATGTAACGATCTGGAGCAGCAAATATACGTTTCTCAGATTTCTGTTTTGGGAGAACTAGATGTGTTCACAAACTAGCAATCTCAGTATCGTAGGAATAATATGCAGCGTGTTTTAGGGTGGACCGTTTAGAAGAGGGCTGAAATACATGAGGTCACGACCAGGTCAGAGCCAGAAGCACTAATCAATGTGAGGATGTAGGTGTCGGAGCACTGAAATCCTGAGAATAACTCTTTAACCTCTTATGTAGGTACACACATTCAAGCCATCATGCTTTGATATGTTTATCATAGCAAAAACCTTTTTGATTTTTTTTTTTATGTATATATATATATTTTTGGTAATGTAAAGGCTACAGATATACTTAGCATAGGCAGGATCATCTTACATGATTGCAAGAGAATGCCTTTCAGTTGTATGAACCTCTCATGCACAATCAATCTTAATCTTATGTTATTACTTTTATATATATATGTAGATGAAATGTGTAAACTTAAGAGCCTCTCTGTCATAGAATGTTTTCTATACAGTCCAGATCTTCCCAGTACTACTTCCTCTGTGGTATGCTTATCTTCTGAGACTTTGCCTTGCAGTCATGTTGGTTTCTATTTTCTTTCTGCGGAAAACTATTTGTTTAGTCATATCTGGTCAGAGTGAATTATTTTGTTATGTCCTGACAGCATAAACTTGTAAGCTCAAAACCAAAGGTTCATACTCATTTTATAAGAAAAACTAGGAAATCCTTCTTTGGTCCATGGACTTTCTAATAATTTTTACTCTTGATATGCATATGTTAAAGTTCTAACTGGAAAAGATCCAGCTTGAGGCAAACCTCGGACACACATCCCTTTGTTGTTTAAATAAATAAGTTGCAAAAGGTGACTTAGTGGTTACATCAGTTTTTCTGAACAGCTCTTTCTCACTATTATTTTCTTTGCTTCAGTATTCTGCTTAATTTTACATAATTCATTTGTAACATGTGTAAAGTGTTTAAAAACTTTCCTTTGAAACTCTCTTTAGAGTAAGTTCAAACAACAAGTGCTCTTACTTTTCTTTTTACCCCGTTTTAAATAAGGGATTTTATATTGTGTGTAAACAACTACTGCAAATGCCAACAGCTGGATTAAAATTATGAATATACTTTGTCTCATTTCTTTACAAACTTGTGCCTCAATCTGACAGAACAATTAGATGACCAAAAAAAAAAAAAACTTTATTGATTTAAAATCACAGGTTGTATATGTTTGACAATAACTGAAAACAGAAACTTTAACACAGAGAACATAACAGTTTGAACAATTGCTCCCCCCAGTGTTGAAATCACATCTCCACATCATCATCATCCTCACTCTTCAGTTTGTTCCGGAGGCTGTAAGAGAGAAATAATAAATTTTAGGAATTTTGTCTGTTTCTAACACACTTGAGTTAAGCTGAATAATAACTAGGCTTTTGATACAGCTTAATAAGTCAAATTCCTGGTCTGAATGACCCAACCTAGACAACTTCGCTGGAGTGTCTCCTTATGCACTTGCATATCATTTTCTGATGTAAGAAAAAAGGATTACTTAAATTCTGTGTCCCTGTAAGTAGTCAGCCATTTGAGAACACCTTAATTTATCAAATATGGTCTTATGGGGCAGTACTCCACCTGCTGAGGTAGGAGTGGACATCAGAGAAGCCATGGTATTGGGCCAAGGGGAACAGGATGCCAGTTGGGCAGCGGCCGTCACGCTGGCGGCAGAAGCTGCAGTTGCAGATGCCTCGACAGGGAGGGCACTTCCACTCCTGAAAAAAAACAAAACACGATCAAATGATTAAACCAAATTAAATCTACGACCTTTTCAGTACAGAGGAAAATGTAGTTCACTACCTTTTTCACAATCATACCGGTCCAAGAATGACTGAAAACAAACAATGATGCCCCCAAAATCTCTCTACATAGCCTTTTTTTTAATGTGTCAATCTCAGCACTAACATACAGGTGTAGAGTGTGTGTTGGTGTATTAGCAGATTGACCGGATCGAGCAGTGCCTTCCTGACGTCCTCTCCGTATCTGTTCCTCAGGCACGGCCCACAGAACTGACCCTGAATCCCACGACATTCCTCACTACGGCAGCAAGTCTTGGTGTCAACAGTCTTCTGACGGCACTGATGACATGTGGAGCCCTGAAAATACACAAAGAACCATCAACAACGAAGGTGGTGCACAGGTACACTGACGGTTTTATTACATTTTAAACACTTGTCAACCTTTTTCCCTAAAGCTGCCACTGGGGTTTTGTTAGTGGTCCCTGGGATAATTGATCTGGCAAGAAACTAACCAGATACTGGCATAAATCTCTCAGTATACTGTGCAATTCCCTTATATCTCACTGGCCGCAGGTAGAGTCTGGCTGTGAACTCACTGTGACACTGTTGTAGACTTTATCAGTCATGTTGTCTGCGACGAGCTGGAGCTCATCCTCTGTGATGTCATCAACAGGACGGATAAAATGAGGTTTGCACTGTTTAGGCCGTGGGGTGCCACGGCGCTGTGGCGCTCGGCGTACCTGGAACACACAGGTGAAAATAATGATCTGTTTAGCTTGAAGTTTCACACAGGAATTGACAAAATATAATCAGCTAAATACAGACCTACACAAGACTAACATGTGGTTATTTCTCATTATACATTAGATAAAACAAATACAAAATGGATGAGAAAAATAGGTGTCGAATTCTTATTGTAGTTTCATAAAGAAACATGTTTACATTTCTAAGAAGAAAAGTTAAATGCATAATTTGTTGAGCAAACACGTAAGATATGAATAAACAAAGAACTGTAGATGCTCCCAGTACTTTTCTTAATATTTCCACCTTGTCCATGACAAATGACAGAACTGACCTCCAGCAGCTCCTCCAAGCTGATCTCAAGTTCTTCTTCCTTGGGGGCTGAAGGATCCTCACATCCCCCCATCGAGCGGGTCTGTCTGCGGGACACCCGCTCTGGGTTCCTCCTGGACTCTCCTCCAGCTGCACCAGAGCGTGGTGGACGCTGTAGGTGAGGTTGAATAAAATCACTAGAGTGCATTGGTCTGCAAAGAAATACTGATATTGAGGGCTTTACTGACCGACTCATGAAGAGAAAGAAAAAAGATTTTGGCCACTAGCTGAGTATGTCGAATCACCTTTTGTTTAGTGGAGACTTTCATCAAAATGTGGGGTGGGATGTTAAACATTTATGTTCACTTCTCATCATTTTAAATATTACCAGTTGCCTGTTTTTCCATCACCATCTACTCACAGAGCTTTTCTCCTTTGTCTTCTGTTTGCCTGCTTGTTTCTTCAGAAACCCTGCACCTCCTGGCATTTTCTGCAGGTCTGCCATCAGCTGAGCCAGCTGTCAGAAAACAGTGAAGATAAAAAGCATTAGAGACATGGCAGATGACAAACATCTTGACTCACTGTGGAAGGGCAAATTTAACAGCACTTGAACTTGACTAAAAGTAGTTTTTGCATGACGCCAATATCACAAGTCCCTGAACTTTATTCTAGGGCGCTTGTTGGGCATTCCAGTTTACAAATACAACTATACTGTAAGTGCTTCTGTGTTGCTGGTTTACCATTGCTTTGTTGGCCTTGATGTTCTGCTCTCTCTTAGACAAGAAAGAATCTGACACATCCTCTGTTGAATCAGATCCCCGCTCTTCAGAAGGAGATGGCCGAGCCACGGCTGCCTCCACATCTTCAAATCTAACACGTCTCTGACTGGTCTTTCCTGACTTCTTCGCCCCTCTCTTTTCTGTCCTCTTTCCTTCCTCTTCTGCCTCCTCATCAGTGGACTGCTTGGTGGAGGCAGTGGAGCGGAGTGCCACCCTCAGCCGGAAGGGCCGGGGGCCAGCAGAGGACTTAGATGTGGCTTTCTGCTTCTCAGTGGAAAGGTCACTCTGGGCTTCATCTTCAAAATTTGAATTCTGCTGGATATAAACAGAGGTGATTTCTCATTTGGCAAGTGACACAACTCTTAATGTTAAACGATAGTATTATTTTTCACAGTAGAATTGATCTGTTTCTGTCAAAACGCCTTGTTATAGCAGAAAATAAAAACAGTCTCTCAGCTATATTGAAGTGACACTGAATGAGCTACACATGACAAATCATTACAGTGAATGTATTCTTGATTCGACAGCGATAAATCATGACATAACCGAACTAAATGTCCAGCACAGTTGAATCTAAGGCCTCATTGAATCCCTTCAGTATCTTATGCTGTGTCTGGGGATGTGAAGGCCTTAACTGAAGCCAAACAAACGCACCTTATCGCTGAGTTCACTGTCAGAAAAGCCGTAAAATGTTCTCTCACTTTCAGAGTCCTCCGCAAAAACATCAGCTAAAACCCCTGCCTGAAGAAAAACATATCAACAAAATTAGATTTAACACATTATAATGATTAACGAACAAGTACGACGTTACTTTACCATTATATTCGTGACTAACTTGGACTGTTGACAAATGCTAGCTTCTGAGTTTTGGTTAGGCCCGCCCGCCCTGTCCAATTAATCTGATTGAAAATTGGATGCGCTTGATTTGAATCTTGGGGCAGCGCACAGAGCACCGACTAGCCTGGGTAACATCTTTATTTATTTATTTATTTATTTATTTTTTAAGCAAAAACTCCTCACTCCAGGAGTGAACTGAAAAGCTGAAGCCTTTGAAAACAGATAATCAACACCAGTTGTCTTTAAATTTTATGAAATTCTCGGGTTAAACTCGTGAATTAAACAGTAGATGGAGATTTTTTTTTTTTTAAATGCTTTCTCTTCCAAAACGTACTCGATTGGAGTCTCAACAAAAGTGAGTTCACTTAGTTTGTTTATTGAGGCCCATTTCCACCAGAAAGGAAAGTGAAAGCAAAGTTAGGATAAACTTACTCATGGTAAATTAAGTAAGAATTATGGGACTCTAAGATAAATGTATAACAATAAATAATGTAAACTAGAAGGGCAATCACATCACCCCAATATCAAACAAATAAATAACAGTCTTCAGAGAAAAATTCAAATTCATAGTACTAAATGATACAGATTTGGCCGAAAATTTAATAGGTTCTTCCCAGGCCCATGCATGTCCCATTACTTCCACCAAGTTCAGTACAAATCAGTACAGTTGGCTACTTATTGGGTGAAAACATAACCTCCTTGGTGGTCTTGAGGTAATTAGAAAAAATTTAATTTTGGCCCTCGGGTTAAAACGCAGGAGGTCAAAATTCAGACTTTTAAGATAAAATTATGATTATGTTTATTATATTATTAAAACTTGAGTTCAGCTGAGCCTGGTGGAAATGTTATGCAGGTATTTGATCATAACCCATCATTATCATTTGGATTCATCCTCTGGGGATCATGAAAAATTTCATGGCAATCCATCTCTAGAACCAAGCTGCTAGTGTGTGTGGCTAAAAAGTTTACTATTGAGGCTCATATTACTATCTAAAAGTAATAATTTTCACCAAATATCTCATAATTTTTACATAGTGTCTCATACATTTGACTGCAGTTATTGCAATTTTGTTTTAAAGCCATGACTTTGATTTAATATCTCATGACTGTGACTCAGTTTGGAGTGTTTTTAGTATTGTCATTCCTAACATTTAATCAGTTCTTATCTTGGTGCAAATCCTTAAAATCCAAATTCCATATGTGGTTGAGGGACTATAATAAAGAGGGGGGGGGGGGGGGGGGGGGGGGAATCAAGAATCATGGATGCTGTTACTGAATTATAATGCTTCCTTCTGTGGCCCCATTGAATTTTCCTGAAAGGAGCTCTAAGTTAACCTGTGGCCATAAAGAAGTGAGACGGCTGCAACACCCCCACTTGACTGCAGATGATATTCCTAGACAGTGGGCAATAAATGTTCAGTATTCCCACAGACTGCTGGCCGACAGCACGTGTAGCACATGCAGGTGTGTGGCAGTGGGAGTGATGCTGTGAAACGTGGGAAACTCCTCTCACATTCCCAGAACACTCCCTGCTCGACCCCTCTGGTCTCAGAGGGACCATGATCATGGAACGGTGGCGGGTGATTTTGGCTGTTGGTGAGTACACTCGTTAATCTAAAGAAATATTAATAAGCTTCCTCTGGAGCTCTTAAGCTGTATGTGCACATTTCCTTATGCTTTTTGATGTCTTAAAAGATTATTGACTTCTAATTTACAGTTTTAGCGCCAGCTTAGACGTGTGTCTGTTGTGACTCCTAAACTTTACAGTCACCCTCATCACCTCACAAAACTATATGAGATGATGAAAATTTTGAATTAAAAAAAATGAACTATTTAATATTTATATATTTATATATTTAATATTTATTGGCGGATCATATCACCTGCATCAACAAGCCCATGAGTACAACAGATTAACAGTGTAAAAGCAGTAAACGAGTGCGTGTAGGTTGTGTCTATTGAGGCTCCTGATAAGATGCACATCTGGGTCTCTTCTTGACTTACCCACATAAAAACCACCCAAGAAGAAGTCATAATATTAAAGGGATACTACAGGCAAACTTTCGACTGAGCTTAAGTGGTTACACTTTGATAGATATGTGCGCTCTGTGTATTGAGTATTCTACTTGTTTCAGCTCAATACAATGAAGTTGATTGCCTGTGTAAATAAATTCAAAAATTGTAATAATGTTATAAGTGATATTGTCGCCAATAAATCCTCTCATCATAAAAGAAGGTTAGTCCTTCACACCCTAAGACTTCAGGATAAAACTGCAACTTGTAGCTATTATTTTAAAGAAGCATTTAGAAAATATTGCTCACCAGAAAGACAAACTGTGAGTGCAACGGTAGACAATCAGAGTCTTTCCTCCTCTTCCGCAGAATGCATCTTTATCTGTATGTCCAACCAGTTTTTACTTCAGAAGAGATGGTGTGTATTCCAAGTGAACAGAACGACAAATACACAACAGAACAACAAATACACGACTGTTGGAAATGTGAGTGGCTCGGTGCAGGTCTGTGAGAACACCCACTGCTGTGTGGGATATTTTCTGATCATCAACGGCCGGCCAGAGGTCGACGTCCTTGGTGAGAGACCTTAAATCTGATTAGGTGCTTATGAATTGGACTTGACTACATGCTGGATTGTTGTTGTGCCATTATAAAGACTCATAAACATTTTTTATGCACTTGATTTAAAATCTAATTGAAGTCTCAAAGCTAATCAATATCAGAGCTGATATTGGTTACTTGTTGTGATTTATTTGGTCTAATATGTAATAAACATAGTTGAGTCTATAGGCATAGTGTAGTTCTCTGTTCTGTGTTTTCTTTAAATTGTCTATTGTGTTACTGATTTTTCTTTGGCAGCTTGTGATGTGGCTGAAAAGTCTTGCCCGGATGCGACCTGCAAAGCACAAACACTGCTTAACAGTCACGTCATTAAATGTGTTTGCAACACTGACCTCTGCAATAGCAACGTCACTTGGTCCCCACACTCAGAGCAGCCTCGACTCACCTACTCTTATTCTGAAGGTATGATCATAATAATATTGCTATCCAGGCGGCGACTATCAGGTGCAACCCACATAGTCATAAAATATTATTCTGACATTTTTACCAGAGTGAGATATGTTATCATTGTTACAGAAGACATCTACCGCCGTACCTCCACCCTTGTCTCCTCCAAAAAGATTTTCCTTGTTTATTTTGAAAATCTGAAACTCAATTCAGCTGAAAAAAGATTATACTAAAGCTATTGCTGTGTTTCCTTTCATAGTATTTTCAACATGCTATACTCACTTAATTAGTAAAAATTTAGACTTACTCTTCCTATCAGATTGCACATAAATTGAATATGTTTCCTCTCACATAGTTATACATTAATTTGACGAATGCACTGCATTAAAATAGGCGCTATTCATCATTCACATAAAATATTAACTCTTATATAAGTTATATAACTTTGAAATAATATTGCTTTTTGTTGTCTTTATAGGGGAATTCATTAAAGTTGGTATAATGATTCTGATTGGAACTTTGCTCGTCCTGTGCTTCATGATCACTGCTGCCAAATGCCTCTTCAGAAACAAAAGTAAGCTTTGTATTCAGCTCTATTACTTTCACTAGAATATGAGTTTCATTTTCAATTTGTGTTGTTTTGTATCAAATATCCTCTCTGCTTTTCAAAGGATCAGAGAAAAACATTCTTCAGCCACGTTTCCACATTTTTTAAATGCAGATTCTGTTCTCATGATGTCTTTGTTTGACCTTGGAAGTGTTTCACTCTTTGTGCTGGACTGACCTTGGTGTTCTCTGCTATGATACTCCCTTTTACCTGTGTCCTCTCTTTGTTACTCTTCAATCAGACTTTCTCTGTCTTGTCGGTTGCTATTCAGCCAGGCAATTTTAAAATGAAATGTGACTTTATTACCTTCAAGGAATGAGTTTGAATTACAAGACCCATCTACTTTCATTATTTTAGAGGAGAATCAACAAGCCTGCCCTCGTGATTATAGTGTCTCAACGCTGTGTTCCTGCCAAACAACAAAAACCTCTGAGATTGATGTAGACGACATTGAACTACAGCGGGTAAGCCTAGATATCAAATGGATTTATAATGTATGATTTGCAGTGTGCAAAGTATTGGTAAATCAGACAGACTTTTACCCATATGTTTATACATTTTCCAGATTGTGGGCCGTGGGTATTTTGCAACTGTTTGCCAGGGGAAATACCAAGGATCCATGGTGGCTGTGAAAGTTTTCCCTGCAGGCTGGGAACATAAATTTACTGCAGAGAAGGAGGTTTATGAGCTACCACTGATGAAGCATGCTGGGATTCTCCACTTCCTGGGCACTGGGAGGAAACCGGATGGTAGTTGGCTCATTCTTTTGCAGTTTGCTGAACACGTAAGTGGCAACCATGAAAATGAGTTGTGCGTTTTTCTGTTTTATAAGACATCAAAAGGTATTCAAGGAACAGGGAGAAGGAGTCAGGGTGAGGAAGCAGAAAAAAGTCCATAAGTATTTGTCTCTTATAAGAAAGTGAATACCTAATCTTAAATTCCAAATTTTGAAATTTGAATACCACTGAATTTATATCATTCAAGTATTTCTTATTCTCATTTTCAGATCTAAAAATTCAAGTCAATTCACAACATCACATAACACTGGTGAACTTCATACACCAACATTCAAATTGAAAAATCAGCTGCCTTTCTTTGCTTCCATATAAATGGCGCATGTAACTTTGCAGTCACTTCATATCTATGGACCAGTGTGTTCCCATTGTTCTGATCAGGATAATAAGCATTTCTTCTGTTGAGAGCTGCATGCACACTGTCGAGGTGGATACCATCCATACATGATTACATACACTTTGAACATAGCTCATCATCTACAGTCTATCTTGCAAAATCCTCTCACACCTATATCTTTATTATAGCCGATATGTGAAGCCAATGTGGCCAAACTCTTTAAGGTTCGTATTCTTGTGCATCAGTAATTGGTGTCCCTCTGATTTCAGGGTTCTCTCCATTCCTTTCTGTGTGAACACACCACCAACTGGATGCTGTCACTGAAGTTGTGCCAGTCTTTATCGCAGGGACTTTCCTATCTCCACTCTGACCTTTGCAACTATGGTAACGGCCAGAATGATTGGTCAGAAAATGTGATCTGATTTTCATGTAACTCCCAAGTACAGACAAACAGAATGAGCTTAAGCTAATATCACACAAACAATTATAAAATCTTTTGTGTCTGTGTGTTGAACACAGCCATTAAGCATCCACAGTACTTGTGGAAAGAATAGGTGAACCTCCGCCTTACACCATACATATAGAGCTGCATGCTCTTCCTAAACAATTCAACCTTAGTTTCATCAGACCATGTGGAGTGTCAAGGTGCTCTTTGCATATTCCGTACAGTAGACTCATGTACAGAGATGTTACCCAGCTTCAATGGTTCCTTAAACCCTTTATCTGTTACTCTGAGGTTCTTTGTTACCACCGATGTGTCTCTTCTCCTGCAGATGAGCATAAACCGCCTGTGGCCCATGGAGACCTCAGCAGCTCCAATGTGCTTGTGAGAGCTGATGGTACCTGTGTCCTGTGTGATTTTGGAAGCTCCACCATCTTGCGTTCTTGCTCAGGTCCTCACAGCTGGCAGAGCAGCACGGCAAACATGAAGGTGAGACTTGGGTGGAGCCGCAACTTACTACTGTTAATTTACAGTGCAGCGAAATCATGAAAAAGGGAACTGTCAGCTCACTAAAGAATTTCACATTTCTGTCCATCTACTGGATCATCCTCAGTTGGGCACACTGTGCTACATGCCCCCTGAGTTCCTGGAAGGCTCTGTAAACCTCGGCAGCAGCTTGTGTCTCATGCAGGGGGACATCTATGCTTTGGGATTGCTTCTGTGGGAGATCTGGATGCGCTGCTCTGACTTATTTGAAGGTAAACTTCCTTTCAGAGTGATCAGGTAAAAAAAACAACCAGGTATCGAGAATATTCATGAAAAACCATCTGTAACTGAGATGAGTGTGCACTCTCTTCACCCTTGAAAACGCTATTTTAATTCACAGTAATTCTAGTCAGTTATGAGCATTTAATCTGTCAAGAACAACATGCATCATAATAGTTATTTTATAACTTATTTTTCTAATAACAATCACATCCAAAAAGACTACAGAAGCAAAATGATTCAATTTGTTATAACATTTTCCCATGCAGTAAGAGGAAACCTTTAGGTGCTCTTGAAACTGAAAAGTTCTTAACAGGAAGGAGAATGATCTTCAGGCATTGTTTTTTCGATTGTGCAAGTAGGAAATCGTTTATTTAGTCAGGATTACTGCTCTGTTTTAACCCTGCATCTCTGTACACTGCATATACCTTATCTCCAGTATGATAATAAGGATGTTAAAATTCATACCGATGTCTCCACCTGCAGGCAGTATTGTTCCAGAGCATCTGTTACCTTATGAATCTGAGCTGGGGGGTAATGTAACACTGGAGAGCCTCATCACGTACGTGTCTAACATGGACAAGAGACTCGCCATACCTGAACACTGGGGGCTGTTACCACAGGTATCCTATCCCTGCTTATTACTTGGACATATAGTTTTTGTATTTTGTGTTTCAGTGACCTGAAACACTGTTTGTGTATGTGTTGACTTTTCAGGGATCTGCACTACAGGAGCTCCTGACCGATTGCTGGGACTGTGACCCGGACGCTCGACTGACAGCTCAGTGTGTTGCAGACAGATTAGTCTCTCTTCAGTCTTGTTTCTCTCCATGACTTTTCTTTTTTTCCTCCAGGTTAACATTGCTGTAGTCTACACATTAAGCATTTGCATTATTCTCTTTGTGCCACTACTTTTATCAGAGTTTTTAATCAGAAGGATCTATTACTCGCTTTCCTTCTATTAGGTACTTACAATTTTGTTAATAAATTTGAATCCAGGTACATTATACATTGTAAATTATTGAGATTGAAAAGAAATGCGCCCAATTTTATGTTACTGTGATGTATAATTTTTGCTTTGTATTTAGATAATAATAATCAAAAAATATATACTTACAGCTACTAGTTAAATTAAAATAATAGGCATTTTGGCTTGTCATAGCAGCAAAGTGAGTTCTGTTATATTTAAGTACTCTAGTAAGCCACACCAGTAAGCTTGCATGCACAAATCGCGTTTTTGTTTCATGTCGTAGTAAGAAGAGCACAGGTGTAAATAATGAAATTAACGAGGCGAGGGTCCTGGTATTGTTCATGTCGGCTCACCGTCAGACTGTCATGGTTCACTGGGACACGTCAACAGAACAGAGTCATCGTTAATGTTATTAGTAACAGCTGTGCTTCTCCTACAATGACAGGTCAAACTGCTGTTAAAAAGGCCTTTACCTGTATCCTGGAAACTGACACATCTAAGGTGAATGCAGCCATCATTATTGGTATTAATTGCAGCAGTGCTTGTCTAAATGTCTGTGTTGGTATTTGTATAAAAACTGTTGAGCCTAAATAAAGTATTTAGTTTTTCTGATCAACATCTTTGTTGTTTTTGTAAAGATGGAATAATTAAAACAATAGAAAAGCTCTGTGTTGTGAGACCAGCTGTTTACAAAACTGTTGATCCATGATGTAATGGATGTATGTGTGATATTGGAGTATATGATTCACAGGCGTTAACAATCATTTCAAGCCAGCTGTATGTGTGTGGTTTTGTGTGTGTGTCCCCTGCGTGTCATTCTATTACCATTGTGTTTTGTACCATAGAAACTAGTAGATCAACTTCTGATTCAAAGCCTGTAGGAATTTCTCCATTACGTAAATAATGTGTGTAGCCTTTAACAACGGGCGTGGCTTCCTGATGCTTTTATTGCTGCTGGTGTTCAGTTCAGTGTGGAAGACAAACACAGAGAGAGAGCTTAGTCTGATTTCTTGACAAACTTCTCCAGAACCTGAGGCAAGTTTCCAAGGTAAGCCTGTGAAATCTAGCCATTGATAAACAGTGATTACGTGTATGGAACAGTTAATTAGACCTATTTTTTTCTGATTTTTTTTGGGAACACTCTGTTAATTCTTGGGCTTTGGGAAATTATGTTCATTTTTCACTATTGTTTAATTGTCATAAACAACTGACAGAATTAATCAGTGTTAATTGACTGTAGAAATCAGTTTTATAGGATTGTAATATTGGAAACTATATTTTGGTTGAACATTGTTTTTACTAAATATTCATTGCATTTAATTTCTCACAGTTTCACCAGGTTTGACCTGTCAGGGCATGTGGCCAAATCAAGGTGGGATATAACACGCATATAATTATAATATTTAATTAGTTTTTTATACCAGTATTATAATACAAGTGTTCTAAAAGAATATGGTGTGCATGTGCTTTTATGTGTATCAGGACCTCCCCCTCTAGTGGGACCACCAAACCCTGCCTACCCTCCCGGTTACAACCCTGCATATCCTGCTGTACCTCCTCCAGGAGTCTTCCCTCAGCCTCCAAATCTAGCGTACCCACCTGGCTGTTACTCAGCTGGTATGAGCCCAGCTATGGTACCGAATGCACCTCCTGGGGTGATGCCTTATGGAGCTCCAGGACCTCATCGTTACCCTATGGCTCCAGGTGGATATCCAATGATCCCTCCTGGAGGCTTTCACCCAAAACCCACATACCAACATTCTCCAAAATGGGGTCACCATCACGGCCACTACAAATATCATCATCATGGAGGGATGAATCCCATGTCTGGGGCGTTAGCCGGAGGATTGACAGCAATGGTTATGGGAACGGTTGGACACAAAGCCCACAAAAAGATGAAGAAGAAGATGAAGAAAGCACATAAGTGGCACAATGGGTACTACAAACATGGCAAGGTGAGATTGGGTTTTAAAGGTAAACTGTGTAAGAGTAGTTTGAAATGGCCCTTCCTGTAGGTGGAACATTAATGCCAATACTAGATTAAAAAAAAAAAACTCTGGCCTCCAACTTCATTTCACCACTTTCCACCAAACACATAATTGCAGTCATGAATCAACAAGCACAAAGTGCAACACAGGCAGTGAAACACAGTACTGTTGGGAATCAACATGATTTCCATTCTACTATAACATGGGTATATATATGATCATTATTTGATCTTATCATCCTTAAGATGAACAGTCACTAGTTTATATTATAAAACATGATACTGGCTTGTGTGAGCACATAACTGAGGGATAGTAATGCTATTCCTTCTCTACACCTTGTGTGTTTAATATAACCCTGCAGCTAATTCCAGTTAGTCCAGTTAATCTTCTTTGGAAACATGATGTGGGGCTTTCTCTGTCACTCTGCATTTGACTATCTAAGATAGAGCTTGCATGTCGGTTTGAACAGGTTCAGTTAAGGCTGGTGCTTTCAGGAGTTTAACATACAGCAGTGGTTTAGTTTTTTATAGATGAAACTAACAGAAGGGTGGGACTTCAATTACAAAAATATAATTTTTCTCTTTTTCTCCACAGTACTCCAGCAGCAGCAGCAGCAGCAGCAGCAGCAGTAGCAGTGACTCAGACTGAAACCAACTGTTGAAGACATGGCTTTCACACAAATACTGCTTCACAAGAGAGCAGCCTTAATATAAATCAGAAACACGTGTCATTTTTGTCATTTTTTAACAGGATTTATTTAAAAATACAGTATTTGATCATATATCCTATGGGCTGTTTTTAACACTTGAATGTATTTAAAATTTCTTACTTATTTATTTTTATGGTGTTTCAGATCAAACTTTATGTAGTTATGATTTCTGTTAAACAGTAAAAACGCATACACTAGTGTGCAAACATTGAAAAATTCTGAAGAGGGAATTAAGCAATGTGCCCACAACTTTCTTAATAGAAAGATTAATCCTTGGATTTTAAAAAAATCTAACATTGTGATTTATTAAAAGTAGAAAAATGTAAATGAGTTTAAATATTACAATTGAATCTAGAGGTGGATGTGATACATCTATTGCGTGTCTTTATTTAGGCCCACTGATTTTGTTTTTCTTCTAATTTCATTGCAGAAAAATTGGCCTGTCCAAACAGAAAAATCACACGTGGAGCTAATACTGTTAATTAGGGCTCTGTGATATCTAAATTCTGTAGTAAGCCACACCAGTAAGCTAGCATGCACTTAAGAAAAGCACAGGTGTGAATAATAAAATTAATGAGGCTAAATTCCATTTAGCTGCCTCAGTGTCAGGGTCCTGGTATTGTCCATGCTAGCTCACTGTCACTCTGTCATGGTTCACTTAGACACGTCAAAAGAACAGTCAGTCGTTAATGTTATTAGTTACACCTATACTTCTCCTACTATGATAAGTCAAACTGTGCTGTCAAAAAGGCCTTTACTAAACTTACTTGCCTGACTCGTAAATTGAATGTAGCCATCATCATTGTTATTAATTGCAGCAGTGCTTTTCCTATCATGAAATGTCTAAATGTCTGTATTGGTACTTTTATTAAAAGCTTGAATTATCACCTCTCTTTGCAGTTTACATCCATGTCATATAATATATGTAATAGGAACATAGTTCATTTTTGACGATGTTGTGAACTAGTTTAGTTTCATATATTATATTTAATTTTACTAGTTTAGTTTTATATTGTTCATTTTGACAATTGATAATGAGCTGTCAATTGATTTTGACAGTATTGTGTGTGTGTATGTGTGTGTGTGCGTGCTCGCGTGCGTGCGTGCGTAGGTGCGTGCGTGCGTGTGTGTGTGTGCCTGCCTGCCTGTCATTTCATTATCATTGTGTTTTGTACCAAAGAAACTAGTAGATCAGCTTCTCATTCAAAGACTACAGGAATTTCGTCATTGCGTAATGTGCGTAACAACGGGCGTGGCTTCCTGATACTTTTTTTTTTTTTTGCTGCTGCTGCTGCTGCTGTTCAGTTCAATGCGGAAGAAAAACACAGACGAAGCTTAGTCTGAATTCTTGAGAAACTTACCCAGACCCGAGGCAAGTTTCCAAGGTAAGCCTTTGAAATCTAACCATTGTCAAACAGTGATTACACGTGGCGTGTATGGAACAAAAAAAGCTGAAACTACAACATTGAGATGAGTTACACCTGTTTTTTGTGATTTCTGTCATATCATACCTGCAATACAGAGTTAAATGGAGAAAATGTTGCGATACTACAGGTGGTTATTGAGGGATTAGACCATCATTTAGACATGATGTTATAACGTCATGAACTGTGATTTTGTGATTCAAGTGTTTTGTTAGTTGTAATAAAGTTTTATAACAAAGTAAGCGCATTACCTACAATACTTGTTTTATGCAGCATGCAGCACATAGAGACTGTAACAACTAGATGTAGTGACAAATACTCAAGGTATCATCTCACATGATCAACCACAGGACTGTTGACAAACTTCTTTTTTTTTGTTTTTTGTTTTTACATGTAATGCAATGTTACTAAATATTCACTGCATTTAATTTTTCAGTTTCTGCAGGTTTCTCCCTGAAGTGTTTGACCTGCCAGGTCAAAAAACATGTGGCCAAATCAAGGTGGGATATCACACATAACCAGCATGTTTCATGACTTGTTTATACCTGTTTTATAATATAGGTGTTTTTAAGTATAAGGTGTGCATCTACTTTTATGTGTATCAGGACCTCCCCCTCCAGTGGGACCACCAAACCCTGCCTACCCTCCTGGTTACAACCCTGCATATCCTGCTGCACCTGCTTCAGGAGTCTTCCCCCAGCCTCCAAATCCAGCTTACCCACCTGGCCAGTACCCAGCTGGTATGAACCCAGCTATGGTTCCGAATGCACCTCCTGGGGTGATGCCTTATGGAGCTCCAGGACCTCATCCTTACCCTATGGCTCCAGGTGGATATCCAGTGGTCCCTCCTGGAGGTGTTCTCCCAGGACCATACCCGCACTCTCCAAAAGGGGGTCACCATAAAGGTCATCATGGAGGGATGAATCCAATGGCTGGAGCGTTAGCCGGAGGATTGGCAGGAGCGGGAATGGGGATGGTTGGACACAAAGCCCACAAAAAGATGAAGAAGAAGATGAAGAAAGGACATAAGAGCCACAAGCATGGGCACCACAAACACGGCAAGGTGAGACTGGGTATAAAGGTAAACCGTGAAAGAGTTGTTGATAATGGCCCCTCCTTCAGGTGAAACATTAATGCTAAAACTAGATAAGAAGATGTAACTTGAACCTGCCAACGCCTGTGATCCCCAGGTCTCCCACGTCTCACAGAGCTGAGAGATAGTAATGTAATAGAAGTAATTCCTTCTCCATACCTTGTGTGTTGTATATGACACTGCAACTGCAAGATTAATTTAAACATTAATTATCCAGCCAAATAGTAAGAAAATTGTGAAAAAAACATTAAATGGCTAATTGATTTGTCAAAGTGTACTTTTCTGTCAGGCAGAAAATCTAATCAATTTTTCATTACATTAAATTATTCATAATTACTCAGGAGATTTATCATGTCAAACTCAGCAAGCATTGACTAATTCACCAGGTAAAAACCTCACATTAGCAGAAATATGCACTGCTACAAAAAAGTTTTGATATAGTGACCTCTAAAGGCATCTGGGAATTTATACAAGACAGAGCAACTGGGTTTGTATTGCAAAACCCTATGCAAGCACATACATACATCTTAATTCTATTTTCTCATTTTATAGCCATAGAATAATGACAATAAAACAGGTATAAAAAAAAAAAAACTAGGCTGAGAATTTACAGATTAAAACCTTCATCTTAAACACCTCTTTTTGATCTTCTGGGAAGATTGTCGGCGAGATGAAACTGAAAATCTATGATCCATTACAATCACTTACGACAGATTTGTAGCCACCGAGCCTTGAAAATAGATGATAATAACATTCCTTCCACTTGACCATCGCATGACTCATATAACCCTGTCTACTTAATGAATAATGGGTGGTTATTCCCAACCTTTCACCTAGATCATAACGATTGTAGTGCAAAGTTTGCATTTGTATAATGCAGCTTAAATGAAATTAAACACATATAATTTTTCTCTTTTTTCCACAGTCCTCCAGCAGCAGCAGTAGCAGCAGCAGTAGCAGTGACTCAGACTGAGACCACCAGTTCGAAAAAACACGGCTTTCTCAGAAATGCTGCTTCACAAAAGAGCAGCCTCAGTATAAATCATAAACACTCAAACACAATTGTTTTCACTTTTAACAGGATTTATGGAAAATATAGTGTTTTATCACATCTATTATATGCTACAACACTAAAAATGTATGCATAGGATGTGAGCATCCACACAGCATTAATCTTTATTGGCACTCTAACATTTCATGATTTTTATGGTGTTCATGTCAAACTTTCTGTATTTATGTTTTCTGTTTAATAGTAAAAATACATACACTAGTGTGCAAACATATTGAAATATTCTGAAGAGGGAATACAGCAATCTGCACACAACTTTTCTTAATAAACAGATTAATCTTCGGATTTTAGAGAAAATCTAACATTGTGATTTAGTAAAACCAAAAAAAATGTAAATATGTTTTTTCTTTCTCAGAAAGATTAACTTAGAGGTGGAGATGATACCGATGAATGTCTTCATTTAGGCCTACTGATTTTATTTTCTTTTTTAATTTTATGTTTATCACTGTACATGACTGCAGAGAAACATCATTCTTCACTGCTTTGTATCTGCACTAATTGTAATTACATATAAAGGACCTTCAATTAATCCTGCTTAATAAATACGTGTAAATGAGAAGTCTAAGATGTTTGTGTTGTCCCCAGGATAATAAATAATTGAAGTTATAAACAGTTGTAATACACTTTGCGCCCACTAGTGGCCCTATAAATTAGTATTTTATTGAAGTTTGTAAATATGAACATATCAGACACACTTATGAAGCATACGTTTATTTGATAAATAATGCTTAAATACGTGTAAAACATGTCGGTCATCGGTTACTTTAGACAGCTGCTCCTTGCTGTTTTAAAAACAATGCAATAATGTTTCTATTATACGCAATAACTTGTTTTTTTTTAATGAAATTCTTTCCTTTAACCTGCCATATTGTAGCATAATGTCGCTCGAATGTGCTGCTATAACTTTTTTATTAGGGACGTGATTTTGGGGAGTCCTCGGGTCATACTCGGATGGGGGTTTGGGTTGGGTGAAAGGGGAAAGTTCAGAGGTGATGATTTTGTTGTCTTTGTGTAAAGGAGTGGAGCTCGATCTCACATCACTCTTCCCTCTTCCCCGAGTCCTCTCTAAACTCTCCCCCGGGTTTCTACCCTCCCGAACCTCTCCCCTTCTACCCTTACAACCCCAACCCTCCCCCCGGTCACTACCAGCGCAGGAGTCAGGTGAGTTTTATTTTGATGTTCGCTGTTTTTATATTTGTTGTTATGATCAGAAGTAGCGGAAAGAAATCGCGCCCAGCAGCTAGCGGCTGCTTGTCCAGCAGCGTGCTAACAGGCCGCACGGCGATGAGCACGCAGTCTCACCACGGGGAAGTTTGATTTTAATGTCGCCTTTAAAAAATGCTGTCTCCCGTTTAGCACTTGTACTAGATCAAAAGAGGACGTTATTACCATGCCATGAAAGGTGCAGTTATTTAGACAGCTATTAATAACGTTGAGCAATTTAGCGAAGTAGCTAGCATTGCTAAGTAGCGCACGCATGCTCCATTCATTTTCCCAACACGGTGAGCAACCAAAATGCTAATCGGCTAACTGACTTAGAACAAGCATTAATAGTTAAATGGACTTACTTTAAACTTAAAAACATAAGCGTAGTCAGCGGTTAATATATTTGCTTTTCATACTGAACATACTTGTGAGTGAATATTACGAAATATAGCTCTAACTGTGCTTATGAGGGATACATCGTCCGCATGTTTGTTGATAAACTTGATTCATAGCTAATGATGAAGGCATCGTTAGCACACGACCCATATGTTTTCCAGTTAGCATTGAGATGGATTCCGCGCTAATTTACTTGTTTGGAGTCGTATAACTTGGGTCAGAGCATAATTTAGATGTTTGAAAATAAAATGCCCAACCAGCAGCATGTAGTTGGGACAGTGAAAGTGAGACCTTAGCTATTTTTTTCCCTGATACATCGTAGTACGCATCAGCTTTCATTGGCATTATCGTTAGCATAGGCTGTGGCACAGATTTATCATATACTTTATGGAAAGGTTCATATTTATTTCCGAAGGGGAAATCGGTCTTATTGAAAACCGACATTTATAGCATCATATATTTTTTTAATTTGTCATCCA
Organism: Seriola aureovittata; assembly: GCF_021018895.1. Classification (NCBI taxonomy): domain Eukaryota; kingdom Metazoa; phylum Chordata; class Actinopteri; order Carangiformes; family Carangidae; genus Seriola; species Seriola aureovittata. The sequence goes on along the minus strand of NC_079365.1, from coordinate 20,204,585 downwards.
ACTTTGCACATTCAGCCAAAGGATGTGACATGGTCTATTGTGACTGAACTGAATGTTTTAGTTTGTCATAAAATTAGTAAGATAGGAGCCTTCAAATACTTTGTGTCATGGTGGCCTTTAAATCTGTGACTTTTAAGCAACATTGTATCTGTACTCTCAAGAATCATGAAAACACAATAGGTCAGAAAATGAATAATATATAAGTCAGTGCTAGGACGTATTATTAGCTCACCATGGATATGAATGTTGCTGTACGTTTATCTAACAGAGACCTTAATAATTAACCACCTTTTTTTTAATGATGTATAAGTCAGTGCTAACAGACCACTTTCATACATGGGATAAAGGCATATCACCTGTCTTACATTTGTTACCCCTAATCTGCATTCATGTTGTGTGTGTTTTCTTTACCCAATTCAGTCTCGTCACATAATCAACCTTGGTATATAATTTCTTGTCTGTGTGTCCCTTTAGATCCATCTCGGTGACCAAAGACCCCAGTTCTATACGGACGGCTAGGTTGCAGTTGCAGTTATGGACTCCGGTGTGATTGAAGGAGGGCTCAATGTCACCCTTACCATTAGGCTGCTCATGCATGGCAAGGTGAGGTCACCCATCAGCTGCTATTGTTGGCACTCTAATAGCCTATGACGTTATATTTATGGAAATGAAGTCCTTTGGGGATGGTAAAGGGCAGGGACTTTGATGTGAAGAGTAAGGGTATTGGCATGGTGATGGGATCCTGTATCTCAAAGCAAAGCAGAATGGTGTTTTGACGTGTTACAACAGGGGCTTGCACATAAGAGATGATGTTTGCCACATATCTGAATCTGTTACCTATCAAGGACTCACTGTACTAAATATTAATATATTCCTCTTTGCTATTGTTTAATTATTTCAGAAATACTTTCTTGTCACCCTCTGAAGTCAGCAGTTATGTCCTCTAAACTAAAAAATGTTAGAGATATCTCCTCCCCCTGCATTCCTCTTTAAATAATCACAGAGCAGCTTCGAAGACCAAATCATTTTACAAACAGCCATTTCTACATCTCTATCAAACACTTGGTTAAATCTGCAAACAGGACCTGCCTGACATTGCATTTACAGTAGTCACTAATCCACCTGGCTTTTACAATAGTGCCATAGCCACACACTTGTTGCAGAGTTTCACAGTGACCTGTTGTTATTGGGGTTTCAAATGCTGAGATGCCATGTGGCAAGGCGCAGCTGCTCAAAATCTAACTCTGACACGTCAGCTTATAAGGCTTTCAAATCAAACTATGATACAGCCAAAAAGTTATCCTCCAATAGCTCTGCTAGCTTGTAGCATCCTAAAACAGGCCCCTGCTCTGGCTGTGCATTCGCAGCCTACAGATACTGTGTGCTTGAGTGCATCCTGGGTCTCACTGTGGTCAACAGTGCCATTTTAAAGTCTGTGTGGGATTAGACAGAAACAAAATCTGCCTGTGGTGTAGTTCTTTGGAATTCATGATGTATTAGGCTGTTTGAGCATTTTCTTAAATGTAAAAGACTAATCTACATTTGTTGTCCTGTTTTGATCAGCAGCTGATCAGTGGAAGCATCCTGAATTATTATTATTATGGATTAGATCTCGTGCCCATAAGCATTGAGTAATTTCTGAAGGATGTGCACTTCCATTGACACTTTTATTCTTGTCCAAGTTTTGGGAAGCTATATGGATTTATTCATTGAAGGTTCTTCGTTGCCAGATAAACTAAGCAAGCCATAGCGAGAGAGGTTGAATGTGTCCTAATCTGTGGTATTAAAAAGTGAAAGGTGTGAAAAGATGATTATTTGCCCTAACAGGACTTTATCTCTTTTCTTATTTATTAGGAAGTTGGAAGTATTATCGGAAAGGTAAGCGGCTGCTCGATATGACTGATTTTGAATTTTTATCATTATTTGAGGATGTGTATTTTTAAAGTGATGATGAATCTGACTTTGTGATCCTCCGCTAATAGAAAGGTGAATCTGTGAAGAAGATGAGAGAAGAGGTGAGGTCTTTTCTTTCTATTTCTTTACTGTAGTTATGGCCCAGTACAAAATGTGCTGTAATGTTATATTTACCAAGAGGACACAGTTGGCAGATTTACACAGGTTTTTTTTTTTTACTAATCTTCCAAATGTCTTTTTTTCAATTCTTTGCTTTTCTTTTTGTCTGTAGAGTGGGGCTCGCATCAACATCTCTGAGGGCAATTGTCCTGAGAGGATCATTACATTGGCAGGTCCAACCACCGCCATCTTTAAAGCATTCTCCATGATCATTGAAAAGCTGGAAGAGGTAGGTCACGATACTGGCCAATGGATTCACAGGTCAGCAGTTACCAGCCCGATTAACCTTCGTCTTCACATTGTTTTGCCAGGACATAAGCAGCTCAATGACAAACAGCACAGCTACCAGCAAGCCCCCAGTGACCCTACGCATTGTGGTGCCTGCCAGCCAGTGTGGCTCCCTCATCGGGAAAGGTGGCTGCAAAATCAAGGAAATTCGGGAGGTATGCAGAGATGAGAGCATCTGATACAAAACTTAAAACATGAGAGCTCCAATCCCCTCAGCGTCTGACCATTTCATTCTACCTGTGGTATTTAGTGCATCAAACACTGATTATACACAACGGGTCTTACATTCTTTTCTCGTTTCCCTCCATCTGTGTGCGTCAGTCAACCGGTGCTCAGGTACAAGTGGCTGGAGACATGCTCCCCAACTCCACGGAGCGTGCCATCACCATCGCAGGCACTCCCCAGTCGATAATTGAGTGCGTGAAGCAGATCTGTGTGGTCATGCTTGAGGTCAGTGGACTCATGAAAGCAATAAAGCCAATGAATTGGCAGCTGTTGACTTGTAAATTAATGATGTGAAATACTGTAATTTCTGGCCTTTCGGCTGTTGTGTTTGGGCCTAGACCAGGGATGTCTTAAAGAAACAGTACAGGGCACTATATGAAATATAATATGACTCTCCACAGAATATTACAGGTAACTGTTGAAGAAAACTTAAATTTTCTGTAATTGCTTCACTTATTTTCTTCCAAGAATGTTAGGCTAATTGTGCACAAGCAGCTGTCTTATTTAATATAAACTTCAGATTGAGACAGATGCTCAAAGGATGACATCCAGACATCCCTAGCATGGACCTATTGAAAATTTTAAAACTTTAATGTTGCTATACTTTGTACTGTATCTGTATTATTACTTATGCCAATAATAGTGTACTATTTTTGCAGTGTTGTACACTATTGATGGAACATAATTGATGTGTAATGTGATTTAGATTTCTTCTAGCAAACTGCTGTACTGTTTGATGACATGGGTAGTAATGTAGTGATGCATCCTTTGTCTCCTGTACAGTCTCCCCCTAAGGGGGTCACTATCCCCTACCGACCCAAGCCTTCAGGATCGCCCGTCATCTTTGCAGGCGGACAGGTATATATGACAATTCAGAGGGAATCGGGATCGCACCTATTTATTCATGATGTTTTGGGGAGTATTTTTTGCTTCATTCGTCTGTCATTTGGGCTTCGATGAGGGTGGGATGCATATTTCTACAGAATATCATATACCCAGAAATCTTTGTGTGATGAAAAGAATATACTTAACTCAAAGTAAGATAAACATCTCGAATGACAGTTATGATACCTGTACACGATTGGTTGAGTGCATAACAATCAATTAAGAGTAGCTGTTGAAGGTATTTAAGTGTAGAGAACAGTTGCAACCAGAGCTGCTTGTGCTAATGGTTTGAAAAGTGTATCAGCAACTTTATTAGTCTGATCATTCAACATTTGCCTTTGAGGCAGTTTGTTACAGGGCCTTTTATTTGTTTGATTGCTCAGAGTGTGTTCTATTGTTTTGAACATTCGGTTTCAAAAGTGAAGCGTATTTCCTGCTATGGTTGGTCTGAACCACACGCTTTCTGGTGCTTGTTGGCCTAATATTACAAGGTCTTTTTATCTTACTAAATACCTTTTTTTTTATTCTTTGAAAAAAATCTCTCCTTCTGGTTTTCCTTAATTCTACTGCAATGTCTCTAAAGATTTCTCTTTTCCCAGAAATGTGGAGACTTTGGACAAGACATACCTGTTGATACTCTTAAATGATATATATTTTTTGAATTTAGAAAAGCTTTGGTGAATTGGAGTCTTAGAGATATTCATATATTAGGAGGATGTAGCTGGAGCAGTAACGTGTCCGACAAAATCAGATGTGAGGCCTATGAAAGCTTTGTTTTCATTTGTTTCAGGCATATGCCGTACAAGGACAGCACGCGATTCCACAGCCAGATGTAAGTGCAGTAGATATTTTTACATGCCCCCAACCACCACTCCCACCCATAATTGCAACTGTCCTCTTCCAAAATGTTCAACCGCCCACCCGCCCACACCTCATTTTACAGCCTGTAACTGTAGATGCACTTGCCCCCTAATTTTATTTTATTGTGACTCCCTTTGACCTACCATTATCAGATTTTGTAACCATTTAGAGAGCAGCACTGTTAGTACTTCATGTTTGTATAGCCCCACAGTTGACTGGCAGTCAGTTGTTAATGAAGCTGACATTTGTTGTTTGTGTTTGTCCAGATTCTCCACTTCCATGAATAATAATCTGTTCCTGCTGCTCACTCTTTTCTGTTTTTCCTTTTTGTTCTGTCTTGTTTTACATGTTTCGTTCATCGTAGTCTGTCTCAATTAAAACATGTTTTTATTTCCCTGTCTTTATTAACCCGTCATTATTATTTTGTGCTCCGCCCACTTGTCTCTTTACTCAATTGATCTTTTTCTCTCTCTTTATTTTTTTATTGAGCTTTAGATGTCCCTTCAGGAGTTTTGGTTGTGTTAGACCAGATATTATTAGTCTTACCTGCCATTGAAAATTAGCAACAGAGCAAGGAAGTGCCAGTCAGAAATAAGATATTAATTGGTAAAATGTATCCAATTCAGACATGTTTTTTTGAGGGTCCTTAAGCAGTGGCATTACTTTTATGTAATTAGTTTCTAATTGCTTAAAGCAGTTTTTGTTTAGTGAAACTAAAATCTGTGTATAAAAGAGACGCCGAGACCTCATCTCTTCCTTAAATCTTCCCTTCCAACTATAATGGTGATAACTGGTATAGTGTTAAGCTAAGTTGAAACTGTCTTAGTTCATGTTTGGGTCCTGTATTGGTGTTGGTTAGGAAATCCTCTGCATATTGAGAGCTCCCTCCCTTGTGTATTGTGACTTTCCCCTGACCCTGAAGACTGCGAGAAAGCATTACCAAGAGAAGCAGCCTGCACTTTGGAGGAAAACCTATGGGGTACCCTACATAGACAAGTCCTAAAACACACTGATTGTCAGACACCAGTGATCCATGTAGAGCTATTTGAAAGCATAAGAGATCTTTCTACACACTACCATATTAACCGATGTGTGTGAAATCTTTTTTTGTCTTTGAAGGTCCTCTGTCTGGCTGTCTGTACTGACTGTGATTTTTTTTTTTGTTCTGTTCTTCCCTCTTCCTGTGTTTTCCATTTTCTCCACTTCTCTCCCTGCCTCTCACTCTCACAGTCTTCCTCTGCTGCTATCTCTCCACAGCTCACCAAGCTTCACCAGCTGGCCATGCAGCAGAGCCCTTTCCCCATCGCACCAAGCAACCAGGGATTCACTGGTACGCAGCATGACATGACCCACTGCCTGTTGATGCAACGTTTTATTAACTTGTTTGCCTCAAAAGTCTTTTTTAGACACCAGCGCAAAAATCTGATTGGTTGTTTTGCTTCCTCAAACATATTATTAAATTTTTTTTGATCTTCCCAATTTCGAAAGGTACTGTCAGGAATATCCAGACCCAAACCCGCCTCTAGACTTGTCCATTTGCACCACTTAAAACACTGGCAAATCATACAGTGCATCTAACGTGTCTTAAATCCCATGTTGTCCACAGCTTTGAACGGCACTGTATCCTTGGATAGATACAATGTGACTGCATCAGTCACATCTGTCCATCCTTTGTTGCTTTTATGTTTTGTGACCTCGTGAGACACAGATAAGTGGGATTTTCCCAACCTGAGGGAAACACTCTTGGCATGTTACTTTGGATCTTTCCTTTTTTAAGGTGGTTGAATAGATTTGTCGCTTTACCTCCAGAAGTCAGTTGCCCGACAAAGTTTACAGACAACTTTGCTTTGAGAAATATCTGAATGGCTGAAGTACTGCCACACTGCTGACGTCGAGTCCTTTTTTGGCACCAGCTTCTCATCCACCATGCTGCTAGATCATGTTTAATTGTTTTTCAAATACTTCACGCATGAAAGAGATCCTATAGAGACACATTATATAATTTGATCAATCAGCACAGCCACTTAGTAGGCAATCAGACTCTTGGTTTGTTGATGTAGATGTAGTGTGGATCCACATTATTAGGGTTCTTGTTTGTTTATTTTTCAGGAATAGATGCTTCTGCTCAAACCAGTTCCCATGAGATGACCATTCCAAATGATGTAAGTGCAGAAATACATTTTATCACTGTTAAACAGTTAAAGTTTAGGCGTTTTGTCTTATCCACTCACTTCATTTAATTAATGTCAATGATAATGCTGTGCGACTTGGATTAAAACCACAGTAAAGCAAAAAAAAAACCAAAACACAAAATTCTTTATTCTAGTGATTCCAGGTTAACGTTACTGATTAACTTTCCAACTCTTCTCCACTGTAGCTTATTGGGTGCATCATCGGCCGCCAGGGAGCCAAGATCAATGAGATCAGGCAAATGTCGGGTGCCCAGATCAAGATTGCGAATCCAGTGGACGGATCGACTGACCGCCAGGTCACCATCACAGGCTCGCCTGCCAGCATCAGTCTGGCAGAGTACCTCATCAACGCCAGGTGAGATAATCAGTTATGTAATATGTTAACAGGTGATTCATCCAGTCACAGGTTTTAATAAATCAAAATGTTGCATTAGTTGTTGCATAAAGTTAAATATAAACTTAAAGTAAAAAAAACTCAAAACAAACTGAGGTTACATGAGTCTACTAGATTTCTTTTGTTTTCTTTCTTTGATCTTTTAGTTTTCTGTCCCACACTGTTGTCCTGGGCTGTCACTTTTGCTTCTCCTACTGTAATCCTTAAAAGAAATACCACAGCTCATGTGCCTGTTATCATGTGCTCATACATAACTAATTAACCTGCTTATGCGTGCAATACAACAACTTTTCTGGTTTGGATATTTGAAGTCTACACTTGTTTATTTCCTTTTTCTACCTTTTACTTGGCTTCACATTGATCCATCACAAGAGATGTGATTGTTTTTTCCCCTGTTGGATTTTCTTTGTAACTGGCATTTATTTCTAATGAAGCTTTTTGTCCTGTGTTTTGGTCACATCCCTGAGTGATTCCCCCACACCCCACCACTCTTCCCATCCCTAACTCCCCCCTCCCACCCATTGCTCACCAGCCTGCCCTGTGACCCATCCCGACTGTGTTGTCCCTCTCTCCTTGTCTCTCTTTCTACAGTGTAGAGTCCTCTAAACCTCCTCCCTCCTCCTCCTCCTTGAACCCTGAACAGACCAGCCTGTGCCCTCCCTCCACCTCTACTACTACTACTACCACTACTACTACTACTAGCACCACCTCCTCTGCTGCTACCTCCTCCTTCTCTTCCTCCTCCTCCTCTTCCTCCTGTGTGGTGCCCCCCTCAGCCTCCATCCCTCTGTCCTTGTTGGCTCCAGGGCCGCCTCCTCCCTCCTCCTCTTCCTCCTCTTCCTCCTCCACTGATTCCCTGCTCCCCAGCTCTCCTGCCTGTGTGTCGAGTCTCCTCAGTCTCAAGCCCCTCCCTCTCCTGGCCCTCCATGTTGTCAGCGGGGCCAGTAACCCTGCACACCCAATCCCCACTGAGCCCAAAATCGCCCCAGAGCTCGGCTCCAAGTCTAAAAGGCGAAGGCTCTCCCCTTACTAACGAAGGAAACATAAGTCATCTACTACTAAAGTACTGACAATGCTCTTTGTTGTCTGTACCTGCACTTGCTTTTGTATCTGGCTGTGCCATGCCATGCTTACTACAGAAAACAAATGCACACAAACAAGTGATATAAAGCCAGAAGGATGGTTGCTGCCATATTTATAAAATAGATATCTGTAGCTTGATCTGGCCTGTCTCCTAAAGAAATGACATGTTGAGTGCATTATATTTTTAAATAACTTTGAACTTAGCATGGACGGTGAATTATTTCACTGATGTACTGAAGCATTTCTCTCTTTGTGTAAGCTCTGCTCAGGTAGCGGCTCTCTTTTAAGATGTCAAATTGTATTTATGGGAATCGTTTTTCTTGTAGTGAATTTTAAGTGACTCATGTTAGCTGTCATAATGGAGAGTATATGTATCAGTTTTTTTTTCTGCTTATGTAAGAAATTATTGTAATTTCAATTCCAACAAAAATCTGCCCTCAGGTATCAAAGGCACCAAATCATCCTTTCGATCTTGTTGTTGATATGAAAACGACCAGTTTAGCTTTAGCTTAAAGGAATAGTCTGACATTTCAGGAAATGCATTTTCTTCGCAGAGTTAAAGAAGATCGATACCAGTGTCGTGTCTAAACAGTAAATATGTATCTTAAGTAAGAAGCTGGTTAGCTTAGCTTAGCATAGAGACTGGAAGCAGGTCGAAACGGCCAAAGTTTCAAAGGAGTTAACAAAATCCACCTTCCACCTTTTTAAGATCACTAATTGCCATGTTATAATACATTTGTTTAAATCTGAACATAAACCATAAGTGACACATTGTGGTTTTACAGGGAGATGTGTGTCAGGCTATTTCTTGTGGCAGTCACTTCTTGGACTGACAACAAACCTCAAACTTACTTTTCCCAATCAAGAAATAGTTCAACTAATAACCTTTAAACCTCAAGTGTTGTTTTTCGGTTACACTCGTACACTTTGGTTTGTGCACAGATTAAACAAAGTAGATGCAATGTTTTGATTCCTGAGCATCAGAGCTGCTGGTAGGTGGATTTTGTCACAGAGACAGGCTGTTCCCCCTTGTTTCCAGTCTTTATGTGTTAATTAAGTGCATTTTCCAAAATGTCAAACTTTTTCTTTAACAAAGCTCCATTACTAAACCACTCAGTATCATTTTGAGAATAGAATATTGACAATAGGAGCAGCCAGACTGGACACCTAATGATCCTTTTCTATATCAGAGCATAAATTTCCCATTCAGTAAATCCATCTGATCTCCTTATACAGTTTTATTATAATAATGTAATGTACAGTTAATGAGGTTGACATTTATCTTGTCTGTTGATTGCATGCCTTATTCTCTCTCCCTCCCTGGTCTCTGGGTGTCTCTCTGTCTGTTTCTCCAGGCTTTCCTCTGAGGCCACAGGACTGGCAGCCAACTGATAAGACACTGCATCTGCACTAAATCTCACTTTTATATCATCGGCTACCATAAAGCAGTCAATGCAACTATCCGACTTAAGAGTTTATATATTATACTGCCTCTTCCTCATTTGAAGGTCAACCGCCACTGATTTGATCCGCTGAGTTCATTATTTATTTTCTTTGTTTTGGTTTTAGTAAAAAGAAGCAAACAATTAGGTTTTTAATTCCCTTTTTGAGTCGAGTTGGAGGTTTTAATGATTTGTTATTAGACTTCTTTTTTTCTTTTTTTTTCTCCTTTTTTTTGTGTTTTTTTTTTTTTCTTGGATGGATCCCACGCCTTCTTCCCTTTTTCTTTCTTTGCCATCACAGAGGAGTAGAGTTGGAAAACTCTGAATAGGCATATAGATTTAGTTCTATACAGTCAGTTTTTTTCTTTAAAAAGGAAAAGACAAAAAAGGAAAAATAAACAAAAAGTATCAAAAATAAGAATAGAGTGACTGTTTTATTCTGTGTTTATATACGCCCCCCTGCCTTTTTCTCATCCAGTTCCACAAGTCGGTCTGTTCACTTCATGTCCACACTCACTCGCTTTAAATATACACAGCGGTCTCCCCCTTTGTCACCTTTTCAATTGAAGTGCTTGTAACATGGATTATGCTCGTGTCACTGATGAGAATGCGTAGCTGTACATGCACTGTCACTGATTATATTTGGTTATGACGACAAATGTTTTAACACTCACAGTTGAATTTATCCAGATAATTTAAAATGTGTATTACTACGCATGTCAGTTTCCCCCCCACCCCCACTCCTCCCCTCTACATGTCATTCCTGTTTTCCCCCTCTCCTGGTCCTGAGATCATGTGTTGATATTTTGCTGGGATGGGGGGTTTTTCGGGGTTTGGGCTTGGCTCAAGGGATCGGAAGCAGAGGGTTCTCCTCGCTTTTTTTGTAAAGACTGATATATACTATAAAAAAAAAAAAAAAAAATGTTGGAATATTTGTTTTAAATGGAGGAAATATTTTTTTTTAACTACCAAAGGGGGATTAACTCCTGGACACTGACTGATCTGTCTATTAAACGTGATGAGGCTGAGAACTGAAATCATTGAAGCTCTGGAACTAGACAAAGAAAGGGTTGTGATTTAACACTAGTTTCCTGCTCTTTGCTTTGCTCAAGTCAGAATTTATTTTATTTTTTATTTGCAGGAAAGAAAACTTTTGTGCACGTTTTTGAGACTGTAGACCTGGGTGCCACAACATTGTTAAAAAAATACAGAAATAAAGATGTGAAATGCTCAAACCACAGACTGTCCTGAGTCTTCTGTCGCTGTTTAAAGTAGACCGAGCCCAGGAGTTGAGTTTTTACAGGTTTGATTTTATTTTAAATTGTTTCTTAAATATATTTATTGTACAGTTACAATAATGCAGTATAAAAAGCAAACATTTCAGTTCATACCAGGTTGTTTCAATCGGCATCATAGGAAACACAAGTACCTCCACAGTCGAGACACTAGAGGGCAGTAGTTTTGCTTTTTGGCAACATTTTATCCTGCATGAGGATTTTTAGCTTTAAACCTTGGGGGCTCAATCAGTTTAAAATGCTCTATAAATTTAAACTTTAAAACTTAACACCAGATTTAAAAAACAAACAAACAAACAAGCTGCCGTTTCTAGCTTATTGAGTTTGACCTGATCAGTCATGTATTAATGGAACAGGATGTAATGTGCTGTTGTAGAGTCAGATTGAACCACATGTACATAAAGAAGGCTTGTCAAGAGACACCAGTACATAAAAGCAACAGTTTGATCTATCATACTGGCAATCATGAGGGAGCCCTTATATAATTGTGAAAAATGACCATCTGCCGGTGAGGACAATGTCAGAGTGATCTTCCTCTAAGCTGATGAACCACACTGTGGGCTTGTAAAGCTTCAGCATCTAAGGTAATCTGCAATCTTGGGAGTAGGCAAAAACTACAAGTGGACAAATCGTAGTATCGCAGGCCATTTTGAAGCGTACACTGATTTTTTATGAGAGCAGAAAAACTGCAAAGTTGAGATCCAAAATGTTCAGCATTTTTACCCACTGGTGTTGAATAAGCCAAAGGTCAGTTCTCTGATTTATTTACTAAAACAATACTAGAATCCACAGTATGGAACTGGGGGGGGGGGGTTGTTTACATAAATGAGCCACATTATTACGTTTCCCCAGATAATCTCCTCTCCTCTATGCTAGCACACCGCATACATAGTGTGGCTGCTGGTCTGGCAATGCTAGAACTGAGTGAGAGCAGAAAAGGTGAATGTCTTTTTTTTTTTTTTTTTTTTAAGTGATTGTGAGATCCTTCTTGGTGTTTCATGTCCCTGTCATCCATGCAACTTCAGTCGTTAAACCTGTCCTAGCAGTCTTACTTGTGTTGCATCTGTCCTCTGTGGATGGGTCTAATTTTTCATTTAGATCTGAATCACAAACAGTGACAGCTTTTGATTGATAAATATCCAATGGGCTGTCCATACCTCTTCACCAGCATGCTTTTTTGATGCTATATATACACCTAGATGCTCAGAAAGGGACTTCCAAACTGGTATTGCATTTTAATACAATAAACACTGCAATACTAAAAAAAAAAAAAAAAAAAAAGCCTGTCTGCCCTGAATAAACCCACATGTGGTTCCTTTAACCTGTGACATGAAAGGACATATTGTACCGGAGCAGACGTATTGCTTCTTTGTTCACATGTTGTTCCTCTTTTCTCTGTGTTTTGATGCTCAGACATGAACAGCAGCTACAGTACATTCTACTACCATAAGCTTTTTGAGGTTCAAATAGAGTAGCGTCACCTAATTAGAAACATCAGCACCTTTAAATTATACAATCTCACATTTTTAAAAATTTGTTCATTGTACAACATCACATATTTACATTAATATTAAAACACCGAAGTAGAAAATGGCAACATAATCCGTGTTACAAATATAAATTAAAAAAAATAATAATGTAAACAACACAAATGGAAAAATGTAAACTTTGTTTTTTTTTAACTTCACTGTAAATTAATAATAAATTAGTCAGTGCATAATATTTTGAGAGGATATGACACAATAATAACAAGGAACTTTTTCTTAAATTAAGTGCAAGTAGCAACATCAGTGGATGTCCCAGTAACGTTGACAACGGAAACATTAAAATATAATAGAAGCCCTGATAGGAGTTCATAAACATGTTCTCATATGACACGACTTGAAATAACATGACACACATTTTTCATGACGGAGATAAAAATACAAACTGACATGGAAGATGACGAGAGACGTGAACAGACGGTTGTGTAGTTGGCCTCTTTTGACTGAGGCCCCTGTCGCTGAGGTGTCATTTCATGTGTTTTTGTAAAGCTGATCTAGGGCCAGTTGCTAAGGAAGGAGCAGACGAGGCAGCTGCTCCGTCAGCTCAGCTAGTGCCCCAGTTCAGTTTCACATCCCTGTGATTTATCTCAAACAGAATAGGATTTTTCCGTTTTTTTTTTTCTCCCCAGGATGTCACGTTTTTCATCCCACTCGCCAATTTCCAAGAATTTGTTTTGTGTTGCTGCTTGTAATGAAGGGTGACAGGCCTTCATTTCCCGACTCCCCGCAATGTCCCTGATCATGACTCAGTGTTTTCTAAGGTCTGTGAGAACAAAAGAGGCATTCAGAGGTCAGATCTGCGAGTGTCTGAGTGGGTTGAGGTGTTGGGTTTTCACCAGTTGGTTGGAGGTTGGCTGGGCTCTGCGATGCCTGAATGGTCCAGCTCTGCGCTGTCACAGTCCGAGTCATCATACAGGCCCTGGTTTGAAGCAAAAATTATTTTTATAACAGCAACAGATTCTTTAACATTTATCTACAGTATCAGATTCTTGAAGGGTAAAGTATTGTTCGCATCTGTCAGCTACATCTCTACGCTGTATATCTGACTACTATTTTGTACTATTTTGTCTCTTTCTGTTCACTCACTCTTTTCTTGCCTACCTCATAATTGTGGTCATTAGAAGCGAGCTGGGTCTTGACTTGTCGTAGAATAGCTTCCTTCTCGGACAGCCCGTCGGAGCCCAGCTGGGTCGGGTCAGACGGGTCGGCGGGAATCTCCGAGCCCTGAGACAGCAGGTCATCGCTCTTGTCGTCCAGACGCTCGTCGGTGTTGGTGCTGACCACGTCCGGTGTGCCGCTGTGGGAGTGGTCACTGGTGTTTCCCTCCTCGCCGTCCGAGACTGACAAGTTCTCTGAGCTAAACGTTGACAGGGACTGGCATTTGGTCATGCTCACGGGACGTCTATGGGAGAGAAGATTAGTGGATTTAAAGGGGCTGCTCACCCTTACAGGTGCAACAAACTAACAGGAGAGTTCAGGTGATGTCTGAGAAGAGGTCTAATCAGGCAAAATGATTTAAATATAAATAAAGCAGGTATTCAATAATTCTATCTAATGTGTTTAAAAACTCGTACCGTCTTCTCGGTAACTCCACTTCACTGTCCACTTCTCCTTCCTCTTCCTCTGACGACACTCCGCGTCTCTGTGGAGAATATTTACAGTAAGTATGAAACATCCGTGTTTGCCTGTTTCACTGCAGACTAATTGCCCACCATCCTGCCAACATTTCAGAGCCATCTGGTAAGTTATGACCCTGATGACGCACTGGATACATACCGCTGCTGGAAAGCTCAGTGTGTTCAGGTTTCGAATTGACTGAGCTTGAGGTTCATTGAATCATCAGCAGCAAAATTCCTCTTTATCATTCCATTTTTGTTACAGGTGCAACACACAGTGAACCTCAGCTGCGCACTGGCAGCAGTAATGAATAATAATAAAACACATGAAAGATTTCCGCCATGCTCCGCGACTTTGGTGCGTGATACTTATTAGTGTCATTATAAAAGATGGTTGCACTCAATGGGAAGCTTGATCTCTAAATCAGAAAACAAAAGTCATTTGTAGAAGTCTAATCAGTAAGTGAAACAGGTGAAACACCTGCAAGAGTGTATCATGGGTAAATCTTTGCTCCATTTTAAGGAAGAAGACAAAAATGATTTTGTGAAAACTGCGCTACAGTTAGTACACAGCATTTTTTGTTAAAGTCTCACCTGACTGCGTGTCACTGCTGCCCGGTAGAGCAGCGCCGCAGGTGTGAGGCGCTGACTTCTGGGTGAGCGCGTGATCACCGTCCCATCCTCCTTCTCCTCGCCCTCGTGGGGAACGCGGGGGCTCCCGAGCACAGACGTCCTCCCCGCAGCGGCTCCCCTGCCGCACGGCGAGTCAGGGCTGCTGGAGAACGGAATAGAAGCTGCATCTTCGCTGGGCGTGTCACTGCGTGGGGGTGTTTCTGCCAGGTCGTCAGTCCCTACTCCCACATCTGGCCCGTCTTCTGGCCCTCCAGTCCTTCTGCTCTCCCCCAGACCGGCTGAGGCGCTCTGACTGCCCGCTCTGTCCAGCCCCGGCCTCGCCTGCCCCTTCCTCCGGCCTTCAGCTTCCAGGGTGGTTGAAATGAGATCGGGGCTGGAGGAGGACATCTTCTTGAGCAGCAGGTCATGCTGCAGACCCCTGAGGGCTGCACTGGGGTCTAGATGGTGCTTGCTGCAGGGAACAGATGAAGTGGCGTTGACCATTGCTAAAGACGAGGAGAGGGTGGCTTTTAGCTGAGCCAAATCCCCACTGCTGCCTTTTCCAGCCTTCCTGTAGCGAGGTTTTCCTCGGCGTGAGCGGCCAGGGGAGGTAGAGCCTTTGTTGGGTATTGTGACCTGGGTCATGGACGAGTCCAGTTTGGGGAGGATAACTTCGGACTTAAGTAAGTCTGGCCTGGAAAAGACAGGGACAGAATTAATAAAAAAAATAGATACAGATATAGATATAAATAGACTATATTACTTAACACAGCCTTGCAAAGTCTCCTTCCTGTCTCACCTCTTGCTGTGTGAGGGCAGTTTCTGAGGTACGTTGCGTTTCTTCATGAGCTTCTCCATCGAGTTGGAGGAGGCTGACTGTCTGGAGCTGTGGTGCTTGAAGCAGCCCGGGTATTTCTTGTCCAGTGAGTGCTCCCTCCTGGTGTTTTAACACAAAGCCAATATTCATTTAATGGATGTCAATGGATACTCAGCATGGTGTAGGAGAGCACTTTGTTGCATGCAATGGCCCCGTGTAACTGGATTTAATAGCGATTAGCCTCACATTATGGATGAACTTTTCCATGCCTTTTCATAGCAAATCCACTGCTTGACCAAAGTCGGTGGATAACAAGCTGTTAGTGCGGTAAGGTATATGAATAATTAAAACCCTAGTTTTTCTAATGTTAGAATTTTTCAGGAACTAGGACTTTAATATAATGTACTATCCGGAGCCATTTAATTTGTGGTACAAATCAGTGCCATTGTTTTCTTACTTGAGCAGTTCTTTCTCTTTGATCTCCAGCTGCAGCATGATAGCATTGAGCTCCATGTAGAGATTGTTGGCTCTCTCCAGTTTCCTCTCATAATGCTCCCGGATGTCCAGTGCATGTCTGTGTGGAGAGGAAAGTGAGGAGAGGGACATAAATACACAGACGTGCACATTTATCTGCTATTACCATGAGTGCCCTTATTCCCATCTCCTTGGCTAACCTGAGCTCTTCTCTGCGTCGTTTGATCAGCTCCTCGTCCAGCCTGTGAAGACACGTCCCCTCTGACTTGATCTTCTCAAAGTGGTGCCTCACCTCGTCTCTCCACTCCGCCTGGTGAGACACATGAAACATGTTCGTTTCACATTATTTAACCATTTTACAGCCAGAAATGACAAATACTGAAAAGAGATGGTTGGGTAAAAAAAAAAAAAAAGGTTTCAGATACTTTTAAACTAATAATCTAATCTAATATTACCACTATTCCTATAATCACTGCTTTTTTTCCCAATACTACTATTACTATTAATAATTATTACTCCCAGAAAACAGAAACCTGCTTTCAAGGTAATACAAAGTAAAATCCTCATAGTAACTTGTCCCTGTTGCTGTTTTCTAAGCAACTGCTATAAAATTCTGTCTTTTATTAGATTTGGAAAATGCTGCCATTCCTGTGGTTTCCATCAGGATAATAAAGTATGACTTGACTTCATTTGACTAATGATATTAACAACAAATGATATTTATATTGAGATTAAATTTCATTGCACCTTGATGTAGTGAAAAAAAAAAGCTCTTAATTTGCAGACAGATTGAGGTTCATGTGTATCATCTAAACAAAACCCATTAAGCTGTCAGATGATAATCAATACACAGGGAAAAACACTGAACATGAACTGACATGACATGAAGACAAAAAAAAATGCAGCGTGGGCATTTTCTTGTTCACATTGAAGCGCGACAGCTGTTATCTGATACCTGTCATATCAAAGGACAAAGGAAGTCAGATATATGAGCGTGTGCACGCACATGCATGTGTGTGTACCTCGTGTGTGTGTGTTTCCGTCTGTGCATGAGGGATGCTGTTCTTATTAAGCTAATGGACTCCTCTATGTCTCCAGTCCCCTCTTTCTCTCTCTCTCTTTGCTCTCTCTGCTCCCTACCATTAAAGCAATCAATACACTCCAGCAGAAAATACTTCTTTCTAACGTCACAAGAAAAATCCATTATGGGGCCGAGAGGAGAGAAACTGGGGAGGGTAGCAGGAGGGGGGTGGGGGGGGGCAGGGAGAAATAAAGGATCAAGGATAAGTGGAGGGAGTGAAAGAGGTTTGTGTTTTGCATCATGCAAAAAAAAAAAAAAACAGAGGTGGAGGAAGGGGGGTTGCAGCTAAAACAACTAAAATCTTATTTATTTTGTGTGTTTGTGCGCACAAGTGTGTCTCGTGATTACACATGCTTGACTTACAAATGGATCTTTGCTTTTAAGACATATCTTCCACACAATTATACTTTTCTAAGTCTCCCCGTCCCTTCATCTGTTTGGGGTTGCAGTTATCCCATCCCCCACCCAGTCACAAGCAGATGCGACACACCCTCTCCATCGCACAGACCTTCTTGTTTTGATGTGATGGAGGTTGGGAAAAGGTTTCGAGCTTTGACCACGAATCAGCACTCACACGTGACAGGGAACCAGGACCAAGGAACCAACAATAATATGTTGTGATTGGAAGGACAGGTATTATTATTAGTGGGGCTCCCGAGAGGCCTGAGGCCCTAGGCAAGCTGCGCACACTGCACTGCCTGAAATCACTGCAGCAGACTGGAAACAAATGGCAGTGGCTTGACAGCAAAATGACTGTAAGAGATACTGGAAATTGTTGACAGGAGGTTCTCTGGCAGAGAGACATACAGGAGGCATTTCTACCGTTGTCTGATGTCCATTTATTTGAGCAGGGAGACTTTGACTTGAGAACTGATTGATCTCAATTATATTTTCCCTTAATAATATTGTAGATAATATATTATATTAATATTATATATCTATATATATCCAATATGAAACTTCAGCGGTCCGAGTTGGAAAAATCAAGTGAGTATCTTCTAAAATTAAAGTGATTTTAGTGCAAAGTCTAAAATAATATAATAGTTTTCTCTTTGTGTTAAATGCCTTTCACTGCGGCTCACTGAAACACAAAGAGGGGATTTCGCACTAAAAACACCAACCTGATTTGTTTAATACAGACGTTGAGGGAATAACGGGAGCTTACCTGAGACTGAAAGTATGTCTCCTGCGGCGTAGATAAGATATCTGCTGAGGCGATGTCCAGATGCAGGAGAATCTGTCGAAACGATGGCCTGTTTCTTGGTTTGCAGTTCCTGTGAGAGGATTAGACAATGTTTTACCACTAATGCGAGAGACACTTTTCCCTCTTCGTGAAATATCTTTATTTTTTTCTTCTCTTTCTTCTCCCTGACCACTTTCACACTCTCAGGCCTGTTTATGCCCCCCCTCCCACACACACACACACACTTTATGATATTCTCTTACTGCTAACGGCTCAACTTTCTTCCACATAACTCTCTAGCTCCTTCCCTCCCCTCCTCTCTCCTCACGCTCCTCTCCCCCCCTCCCAGCATGCTTACCAGCATTGCCTCAGGAGCAGTTTGAAGCTGTCTGGACAGCTATCTGGTACAGGCAGCTGTAGACTGTTGTTACCCACTCCCCAGATGATAGCGGAGGAGTCCACATCCTTATAGGGCACCTCTCCTGTCAGCATCTCCCACAGCACAACGCCGAACGACCTGCAGAGAGATGTGGCACAGTCACTCTCAGACACACTGATCAAGATGTGAAGTGAGCAGATGAAAGGCAGCACACAACTGAAAGGTCACACTTTTAAACTTTCTGCAAAGGAATCGGACTTTTACCACAACGACTGGTACAACTACACTTTATCTCTGTAAAAAGATATTTATCTTTTGTGAAAAAAAGTCTTTAGATGCGAATGTCTTGAGGAGTTTAGTTCAGCATTATGAAAAGCACAGTCAGTAAATGCTGCACAGTTACATTGGTAACAGCCAAAGTGATGTATGCTGCCACTTCCCAGTGATCGTTCCCATATACTGTACATGTATATGTAAAATATTACCGATGTTTAGTCACTTTCCTATATTAACCCGGTGATAGATGCATCATAGCTCCAGGAAACAGTTGGTGTGACATGAATATGATTTGCCAAACTTTGCCAAAATGTGATGTTTTATTTCACTACACTGATGAAACACTGAACTGTTTTGTAGGAGAGCAGGAAAGCAGGCCCCATGGGGATGGTAACTAAGGAAAGTCTGTTGTTGGTGACCCTCTGGGTTGCCATGGTGATCATGTGCAGTATCCAAGGTGCCAGTAGCATCACATGCAGCATTGTGGGGGGGGTGTGTGTGATGTTGTGTTTACATGTGTATTTTTAGAGTTTCTCCATCTCCTTGTTTATGATTCATGGTGTATTTCGATACAGTGTGATATAGTTTAGAAATGTAATGAATGATTTGTCAAATGCTTTGTCAATTTAATGTCACTTATGTTGTCGAAATGCCCCACTATGCTGTAAATAAAAACATGCAGTTCAACTGAACTAAAGAAATGAAAAAAGAAAATTAGTGTTATTCACAAAATCCAGCTCGTCATAAAATGAATTTGGTTTCATTATAAACAGACCCATGATTTACATATATACAGACCTGTAACATATATACGTATACATATAAGTATACTGACACAAATTCTTACTGCGTTACAATTATTTTACATAATATGGATTAATTGTACTGAAGCCACTAAATCTATAGGTTAAATTTTTGCTTTTGCGCTAATGTTATGTGACATTACCTAATGTTGTTGAGCAACAGCAGATGTTTATGGATATTTATATATTTATTCATTAATGTATTTATTACCATATATAGTTTTTAAGCTTATAGTCTTTGATTGTTTTTTTAGCTCTGTTATTAACAGTGTTCTTTTCTTTCTGTTCCTGTTTATTGTGTTTATTTGCTGACCTTGGTGGTGAGCTGTTGCATACAATTTCCCCTGCAGAAATAAACGTAGTTGCACTGAGCTGTAAGGTTATATTCAGTTTAGCTAACTTGTCTCACCTAAAAACGTGTTTATGGTAGATTCTCCCTTCGGCTATTTTAGCATAGTCCTTATATAAAAGTCAGAAATGAGCACTGTACCCGTTGTCGTCACAAACAAAACAACATCATACTTAACCACAGCCTCTCTGCTTCTTTTATGGTATGGAGGTCTATCAACTGCTTTACATAAATTTAAACAAAACTGTACAGTATACACCCATGCTTTGCTTTCTTTCTGCATCAAAAGCTTTTTAATCCTATTTTCACTTCTCTGCTAATGCACCGCTGGCCCCGGGCCAAACCATCCGCAGGCTCGGACGGTTATTCCAGCCTTTCCTGAGCACTGCAGCATCTGGCAAATCAATTATTAAATTAGCCAGCGTTCCTTTCAGGACGGAAAGGCAGAGTGATGGAGGGATGTAGGATGGGAGAGAGAGGGAGGGAGAATGTACTGGGGCAGATCAGGGCTTCACACAGGGCAACCCATCAGACATGGCAGAGACCCTATAGAATTTCATGTAATGAGATATTGTACATAATACTGAATAGATTTTCTGGAAACAGGATCCCATGCTCCATACTGTAGCAGGCTGTACCTAATGAGATTCTTTGTTGATCCAGCCACAGATAAGGCAAATCATGAGAGAGGATTGCAAAGCTTCACCAATACAAAAGACAGTTTAAAGGGGATTTTGACACCTACCAAATATCCACCTTCTCTGAGACGGGTTCGTTGCGAATGACCTCGGGAGCCATCCAGGCCACCGTCCCAGCGAAGGACATCTTGGTGCTCTTGTCACTGAGCTCTTTGGACGTGCCGAAGTCAGAGATCTTCACTGCGTCATCGTAGGTGATCAGCATGCTGGAATAAAACGTTAGTTATCATTTCTCAAGTTTATGTTTGCCTGTTTGAGTTCATAGAAAAATCTTTAAAAAACTCGGATAAATTAGATCATCTGAAATCAGTTACATCATACATCATCACACCACCAACCTGACCAGTGGTGAGGCCGTGAGGGCCTTTCAGGGTTAGAAATTTGCCTATTAATTATAGCATCTATGTAAATTTGGCTAATCAGGGAAACTCTCTGAAGCAGTGGTTCCCAACCTGGGGCTTGTGACCCCCACTGTGAGTCTTAAGATAAATCTTAGGGTTTGCGAGATGATTAAAAAGATAGGAAAGGAGAAAAAACATATTTTTATTATATTCATTTTTTCATAAATGTGTCTCTCTCTGTGGTGTGAGACTTGAGCTTTAACTGTAACTATTTAGTGACCCGTTTGCTCTAATATCATCATTTACAGTCAAATTGCAGTTGAGTTGTGATCACACAGGTCTACAAAACTCACTTTGGGGACTTGAGGTCTCGGTGGATGATCTTGTGGAGGTGAAGGTAGTTCATGCCCCCTGCGATGCCCATGGCCCAGTCCATGAGCAGGGATGGCGTGATCTTCCTGCCTGCTCTCAGCACCTCGTACAGCTGCCCCTGGGCACAGTACTCCATGATGATGCAGTAGCACGGAGCCTGGGTGCAAATACCTCTGAGAGTGTAGGAAAGTGTGTATAGTATGTTAGAATAAAACATATTAGAGTTGTAAACGCCAGTCTTTAGGCATTTTATGTTATAATGTGATCACATGGTCCTCTTTGGGTTTAGAAAAATGTTACAACCTTTTTGGGTTCATAAACCGTTTCACAACTTATTAAAACACAACAAACAATAAGATTAAAAGCCCTGTTATTGAACTCAAGATTGCATTTCTTGAATTTCCAAAATTCTCACATATATAACTATGAAACTTTTACTTCAGGAAGAGAAAAGGCATTTGAATAACATGGGCTGGTAGAACAGAGATAATAAAGGTATGAAACTGGAAATTATTACTTAACATAAACATGTCATATTAGCATAAAACTATGCACTTCCTGTGATACAATAAGCCAACTGATCATTTCTACTAACTTGAACGTGATGATGTTGGGGTGTTTGAGCTTGCGCAGGTGCTTGATGTCGGTCTCTTTGATGTTTCTCACTTTCTTTACGGCCACTTCCTGTCCGTGCAGTTTCCCCAGGAAGACAGCGCCCTGGGCTCCGCTGCCCACCCACTGCAGGTCCGATATCTCCTCGAACGGGACCTCCCATGCCTCTGAGATTGGGGAAGAAGATGAAGGCAAAGTGGTTGGTGAGTTTATGGGTGTAGTAATATGTCAGTTATGGATATAAAACAGAGCGATGATTTGATTACTTATTATAGGTCAATTCCACCAACGAGGAAAAATTATGCTTCAAAATCACGTTCACAACAGCAGCTGATATAACTGCTATTAAGTACCAAATATTTAGTGAACATCAGTAATATACCTTTATTACCTTTATTTATTTTTAAACATTTTAGTCAATTTTATTTTGTCTTTTTTAGCCATGTTAGCCACATGGCTTTAACGTTGGTCCAACACTTTGGTCCTGACTTAAACATCTCAACAACTATTATATGGACTGCTGTGAAATTCTGTACAGGCATTCATTGTCCCCAGAGGATTCATCCTAATGACTTGATTCACTACTACTGTCCCGAGAAGATAAATCTAAACAGGCGAAATTGGTAAATATTATACCTGCTAAACATTAGCATGATAGCATTGTTATTGTGAGCATGTAGCACCGCTGTGCCTAAGTAGAGCCTCACAGAGCTGCTAGTGTGGTGGTAGATTCTCAGTCTTCTTTACGTTTTTTTCATTATTTCTTATTACATACATTTATATATAGCGTCCTGCTTGTCCTGAGTTATTTTGATGTCTCTCTCTTCATACTTTAATATGTCAACATGTCTCTCCTACTGGTAAATGTTGAAGTGCTAATAAAATTAAAAAAGAAGAACTCTCTATATATATTTAATTGCCAAATAAATTCAACATCTATGTCAAAATGCAAACGCCAAAACGTCTATAACTTCACAGCACCACCACGGATGCTGCCGTGTCTTAATATCCTGTGACAGTAAAACCTGTTGTAAGCCTCAAAGCGGAACTACACTTTACATCTTTTTCTGTAGTTGAACCTTACCTTAACCTAAGACTCTGGGTGTGCAGGCAGACAGACAGGGAGCTCTAATCTCCTGTGGGTAAGTCTCCCTCAGCCTCTTAAATCCTGCTTAGTGCCATTGTGGGGCTGACGCAAAACAGGGGTCCAACGCTCAGGAGGGGGTTGGAAGAGGGACGGGATTTGAGAGTCTAATGTGGATGTATGGTGAATAGAGAGGTGGAGGGGAAGTGACGGTAGCGGTGGTGGTGGTAGCTGTGTGTGTGTGTGTGTGTGTGTGTGTGTGTGTGTGTGTGTGTGAAAAGAGAAGAGATGGGAGGGAGGATTCCCCCACGGGTCGACAGGGGGTCCATGTGGCCAAAGACAGACTGTTAATACAGAGAGAATTTACAGCCTGCTCTGCTGCTGTTCTTAACGAGGGGAAAGAAGATTCAGCTACATTTATCACATTAATAAGGATGATATGAATGATTAATGCTCCGCAGTGATTGATTGAGGGCTCAGCCTCTAATGAGCCCCTCAAATTTCCTACAATAAAGACCACATCTGATACACCAGAATTTCCCCTGGTCTGCTTTGTAGGATCTGAAAAATTTAGCACATCACCAGACACCCCAAAGTCCTCCAGAATCAATGAAGGACACACAATTTTCCTGATTTCTATTGTGCTACATTGTTCCCTTCGATCAAAGTCTTATAATAGGGCATTGTCATGCGGGAGGCAGGCAGTCACTTGAAATACCCCTATTTATTTCACTTTTATAATATCCGTTTTGCTCTCCTCAGTGTGTGTGACTCCCTGTGATGCTGCACAGAGGAGGGGAGCAGCGAGGTGCAGATGGGCTGGGAGTGATAACAGCACAGGATGAAAAGGAGTGGAAAGGAGACAATGAGGGATGGAAGGAGGAGGGGAGCGAAGGGGAGATGTGGAAGTCAAACGGGTGATAAAATATCAGGCTATAAAGACAAGGAGAGATATAAAAACTGCCACCTTCATGCCTGATGTGTGAAGCTGTATGTGTCTTATCAAGTTTGTTTTTGGCATCCGTATCTGACTTTATGTCTTTATTGTCAGTGCTAGATATTATTAAGTGTTTTGTGTGTGTGTGTGTGTGTGTGTGCATTCATCCTTGGGCGCATGCTCGCTCGCATACGTGTGTGTGCGTGTGTGTCAGGTTTGCGTTAATAGAGATGAGAGGCGCAGGGTCAGAGCGTGGCCATGCATAATTCATGAGGCAGATTTGGCAGAGGAGTCCCAAGGGAGCTCTGCGCTATTGTAGTGGCTGCAGACATAAACAACACAGCGTCACAGGGAGCTAGTTTCATAGGGGAGGGTAGTAGTGGGAGGGAGGTGGGGTCGGCGCAAAAGGATGGAGGGTGGGTGGGGTGGGGGGGTGGGGGGGTATCAGGGGAAAATAAGCCCTTTGCAGCTTTGATAGAGTCTCTCTCTGGCTGCAGCTCGTCCACGTCAAGGAAAGTGCTTGTTTACAACATGGCCTTTGTGGGAGTAATTTTTCTACCAACTGTTTAATGTAATTAAACTGGGGGATAAGATCATTTAATTAGCATATCAAAGCTTCAGACTGGAATCTAATGGGAGCTACCGGCTGCTTTTATTGGAAAACTAAAAGCAACCACTGATCCCAGTGTGTATGGATGTGACCGTGTTTGCATTGTGTACTGAAATGAATTTGACTGCTACACTTACCGTCCAGGTCATGTTTGTGCTCTGTGGAGTAGGCTTTGCCAATCATAGTCCAGACGGGCCGCAGACACCCAAACAAGCCCTCCAGAAAACCTCCTCCCCCTCCGGTAGACTGGCACTGTAGCCTGGCATCGTCCGCCTGGCTCCGGACCGCGCTGCTGTCCGGCTCCTGCCCATCTCCCTCCGTCCTCCCGGGGCTCCCATCATGCTCGTGGAGCTTCAGGACACTGTTGGCAAAGTGCTCCTGTTGTTCGTCGCCTGGTGTCTGGTTGTGCCCAGCAGTCTGACCATCTCCGCCTCCACCTCCGGGCTCGACAACGCCCCCAGTATCTATGGAGAGGACGTTGCGAAGGACGCACTGAGTCGGGGTCAGGTCCATTTCTGGTGTGCATGGTGTTTCTGCATCGAGCCGCCGAAATGAAGGAGGATCAGAGAGTGGTGTGTTGAAGCCAGAGAGAGAAGGAGACGGGGCACGAGGTTCATGAATGAGCGCCATGAGGGACTGCGGTCATCCGAACAACTAGAGAATTGGGAGCCTTGACAAGACAAAACGTAGGAAGAGAGGGAGAGAAAAAGAGGATAGAAATTGTTATAAATCACATCAGAGGTTAAACCATTGCTTTTCCCTTCTGAAAGCCATGAAGACTGAATTAGCTGAATACTGAGTTTGTTGGAGGGTGTCACCTCAGGAAGATGATTACTTAAGCCTAGAATAAGTAGAACCTTTAGCTATAGTTATTAGATTATAGCAACAGGGAGAGAAATTCAGTGGCGTGTTTGTTCTGTTCCATTAAATGTCCAAGTCTGACCGAAGCAGCACTGAACAATCTGCAAATGCTGGCAAGCACATCCCCCTAAGGCAATGATCAATATCACAGAAATGCACATTCATAGTTTTCATGCTCATCTGAATCAGGTCAACGTTTTGTTTTGTTGTATCAGCCAGATTTCTACAAAGAAGGTTTTTAATGACTGTGCAGTGGTCTATGGTGAAGGGCAACATTTAGGAGAGTACACAACGACAGACACAGTTCATCAACAACATGGACGATAAATATAATTGAAGATCACATGTAATAATTTACAGCAATTCCCACAACTCAAAAGTAATGACCTATTGCTTTGTAATCTGACGCAGGTGAGAGTATAGTGGTTATTATTACTCTAGATGCACCATGTGATCATGGCACTGAGATTAACTAATGAGTCACGATGTATCTGAAGATATTAAATCAATGCTAGAACGTGAAACATGATTCGGGAGGGACAAAAGAGCGGCCCGTCTGGACCATAAATCTGAGAAAGCCTCAGGTCACTACTATCTCTGATGAAGTGCACAGCAGATAATACAAGAGCCTCTCAGCTAACTTCACGACCACATAGAGGTGTCACGGCATCACAGTAAATAAATGAAACAATTCTACATAAAGAATATTACAATAATAGTGTGGCAGTGCTGTTGTGTTAGCATGTCCATTGTGCAGAATGGTGCTACAGCTGGTGATTTACATTCTACACATCCGAGCAATATCAGTGGTATATTAAAATGGATGAGATCAGATGATCTCTGTATAATATTGAGAGACTTCAGCAAGCCTTTAAAGGCGTGTATTTTCTCCAAGGACAACGGTGTAAACACGCTCAGCGGAGAGTGAAAATGCATTATTTCTTTTCAGAGCTTCTGAAGTGATCCACACCTCCTCTGCTGTCTGTGACAAGCGGGACTAAGAGGTGACAGGTTTTTACCTGCTCAGTAAAATTATGATACAATCAAAACCCTTCACAGTACTACAATGGTGTTGTTGTAGTGCACACAACACAAAAATATACCCATATCCTCTTCAAAAATTCTAAACATGGAGCTTATCAGCTTCCATATCGTTTCATTTCAGTCACTGTGAGGTGCATTTCAAGTATTGTATATTTCTTGTTCATATCTTCATCAGTCTGAAGGTCAATTTGAATCAAATGACTAATCCTAAATGTATCTGCATGCTATTACAGACTATACATCGACTATCCTTCTGTGACAATTAGTAAAGCTGCTGGCATCTGATGGATGAGCCAGGAGCCCACTATGCTGTGATACCACTACCCACTGTACATGGATGTGTATAACCATCTGTAATTCACAAATGGGAAGAGAGAAATCATACGCAGCCAGGATTATTCATTAGCAAAGGCGCAACCATAAACCCTAAAAAAAACACAAAAAAAACCCATCCTAATTATAATTTTCTGCGCAGAGAGAAACCCAACCATTGAGACACATCTGGTGTCTGAGAGCCGGAATAATCACATATCATTCACATCCGACTGATCCTGTCTCCTAATAGCCCTGCTCCTGCCCTCACTTTATTTATTTGGAGGTATCAGCTGCGGGAGCTGCAGGAGCAGTCTGTTACAGGCCAGTGCACCGTGGATGTATCGCAGGGGTTTCTTGTGCGCATCATCACCTCTCCTCCTCGCAGCCTCCTGCGGTTGAAGATCCCCGCTGCATCACTTGACAGAACTGAAGTTGCAGTCAAATACAAAACCACCGTAGCTCATTCATCTATCATAAAAGGACAAGCTGCGTTATTTCTGGTGCCATGACCAGCTGCCTTCTCCCATGTCTACCTGCTTATCGCACCGACTGAAAGCTGCCAATGTAACGTTTCCTACCTCAGTGCCGACAGCGTAAGTCCATCGCTGGTGAACGCAGAAGCTTATTCCACTTCAGTTTGGGATTTTATTCTAATAACAACCGCTTATCAATTCTTCCTGTCTCCGTTTGTCGGTGTAAGCAGCATCCACGCTCTCTCCTCCCTCCTCCTCCTCCCTCCTCTGTGCATCCAGTGAGGCTCCTCAGCCGTGAAGGAGGTCCGTGTGGAAGTCTGAGCGTTTATCCCGGTGAACAGTAAACACAGCTATAGCTACACTCCCTTGGTTCGCTTGTTTTCCTGCTCCTGCGCCTCCTCCTCCTTTTCCAGTTTTCCTCTGAGGATGCGAGGGATTTATACGGGCTCTCTCACCTATGGTAAACACGACCGGAGAGGAAGGGGGGAGAAGATGAAGGGGGAGGAGAGGAGAGGAGAGGAGAGGAGAGGAGGGAGAGACGGGTGGGAGGGGGCCGAATGCTGGTGTCCACCTATCAGAGAGGGGGAATGTGCTTTGACGCGGTCCATTCGGTGAGACACGGGACAACAGCAGGTAAACGGGTTTGTGTGTGAGTGAGGCTACTCTTAGGGCAGGGAGGAGGAGGAGGAGAAGGAGGTGGTGGTGGTGATGGGGGGTCAGCCGGTATGTGAGGTGATCAAAATGATGTCATCCCCAAAGCATGCCGCATTTAACTGGACAGCGCCATGAAAATCCCCTCAAACCCTATTAACGCCCTCTCTGCATCGAGTGTATAATCTGTGAACACTACGCAGTGAGCCACAGAGAGGATGCGAAGGAAGGACGGCTTTTTATTATTATCATCATCTCCAATCTCTGTTGACCCATTTCTCTGAGACTGAGGGAGATCGGAACGGCACACGCAGGAACCTAAATGGGACTTTCCCCAGGCGTGATTTGTTTCCCTCGGCGACTTTAATTAACCTGAATGAAATAAAATATCCCGCCAATTTAAACAACTGTCACCTTTTAACACGTAGCCTATCTGAGTCCCAACACATGCAATAACACCATAACCTTATCTGCACAGCATCCTTTTATTATTCAAGTTTTTACTGCTGGCACACAAGGGCTGACTCAACACCACAAAGTCAGACAATCTGAATAAGTACTGAATAAACTAGAAGGGCACTCAGAGCAGACTTCTGCCAAGGCCAATGTCAAACAACATGCACCAGACTTCAGAGAAAAAAAAAAAAAAAAAAATCAAATTCATTGTAAATGATCCGGATTTGCTCCAAAATTGAATGGGTTCTTCCCTGGCCCATGTCCCATCGCTCCGCCAAGTTCCAAGCAAATCAGTCTAGTACTGTTTTGCATAATCCTGCTGACAAACAAACATACAAACAAACAAACGAACAGGTGAAAACATAACTTCATCCATAAAGGTAATAATACATCTCTCCATCTTTTTCAAGCTTTTAAGACAAAGTTTACAAAACCTATGTGTGATACAATTGAAACTGACTCTCCACCTCTCACACATTCAAGTCAGGCAAATCCTGCATGATGAATGCATGCCAGTTCAACTCTGCGGGCCAACTGGGAGATCATCAAATCACTGCAAACATTGGAGAATCTTCCCAGAGTCAAAATATTTGGCTGACGCAGAGGAAGATGTGAGTTTGTGGAACAGCTGGGGATCCCGTGTCTGAGCTGTGTATTTACTCGGGGGGCTAAATGGTTGTAGCTACATGACCCTTTTTGAGTGCTAAATCCAAATCCAGCCCTTATCTCCCAGATTAAGCTCATGTTAGGCTTAAACCCACAACGATGACCTCATCGTGCTGCTTGTAGACAGGCGGCTGGGGAAACCCTAACTAGTGCACAGATGAACCATGTGAGACTGAGAACCTGCGCACACACAAACACACACACAAGCTTTCGAAGCCCCCCCCCTCCGTCTCTTCTTGCTGTGCTTCATGAAATCCTAATGAAAAAACAAAAAGATCACTGCAGTGCAGGAGTTAGATACCTCCAGTGAAATTACATTTTGGAAAAACCGGTTGCTTCTGTTTTCATTTATTCATTTTTTGAGTCATTCTCTGCCACATTCTTCCACATGAATCCTTCCCAAATTAAAATAAGAAACTTTCTTTATTTCCTGAGTGCAGTTTGTTTGGTGATTTATGGAGTAACACAGAATCACTCTGGACCAAAACAAGACCCACCAAAGGGGACCAGAGAGCTACAGCTAAATGATATTGGACCTATTTTTATTAAATAAGTAATTAAATATTCAACTCAACATTTTACAACATACAGTATCACAGTGGGACATTGTCAGGGCTCTTTATGCATGTATTTTTTAATTATATAATTCAATTTTAACATTATTTCAACATTATCTTCAAGTCCCCTGGCCAAAATGTGATTTATTAACATTTCATGTCGGTTTTAATATCATGCGAAATAGAAATAGCGGGGGGAAAAAATTCAGCGGCTTTAATCATTCTTGCTATTTTATGCACAATTCTTCTCCCTTCTACTCTGTCTTAAGGCAGTCTGAATGGAGCGGCACATCCTCTGTTCTATTTCTATCTTTTTCTTAAAAACTTTCTCCATGATTTATTTATTGGCCATTGCAGTTGCCGTTCGGCTCCTCGACAGGGATGTTCGGGCCTCTGAGGATCAGCGCTGCTGCCTCTGATGTCCACCAACACAGCTTCTTCATCTGTTGTGGTTGCTCCAGCAGAAACAAGTGCAGAATGAACACCGCAGGGTATCACTCCTCATCAGATAAAACCCTCAAATCTACAAAGTGACAGCTTTTCAAAAATATATTCAGAGGGACTCCCATTGATTTTTTTTTTTTAATATTGCACAATGGATTTGTGGTTGAGCTATGTGCGTTTTACTGTCATGTTACATCTCCAGCACATACATGCAAATATCGTTTAAAAATGTGATTTATCTCTATAGCTTTAATCTGCAGCAGGCACTGAGCGGTATCCATCTAAACGGCCGATGCAAAATGCTGCATTGTTTGGCAACATGCCTCATAATCTGCAGGAGAGAATGAACAGAAGCCTGCAGTGAAGGATGTCGAGAGGAATGTCATGTGTGTGCATGTGTGTATACATGCCTCTGAGTATGTGTGTACAGAATGTTGTGTGAGGCCCAGTGCCAAGTGGTCACAGATTGTCCCAGTCCGGTTACAGGGGTAGGGGGTAGAAGTAGAGGTGTGTGTGTGTGTGTGTGTGTGTGTGTGTGTGTGTGTGTGTGTGTGTGTGTGTGTGTGTGTGTGTGTGGCTGGGTGTCGACTAGAGAATTAGGAGGAGGGCAGCTTCTGGCTCACTGGAGAGCCTATTTATGGATCCTCATTGAGAGCCCCTCGTGTTACTCATTGTCACTTTCACTCACACACTGGTGAGTAGGCGGCCAATCATCAAATCCACTCAACTCTGTTCCTAAAGGGAACGTGAACAAAAGAGGCAAAGATAATTGGCACTCTTGATTCAGCATCGTATTGACTGAAAAACCAACAGCAGAACACCAGAGATATTCTTTGAGATCTCAGACAAGGTGAGTGTGTGTGTCTGTGTGTTTGTGCATGTCAGTCTCACTATGGAGTGATCCCCTCCCGTCTGTTGGGGGAAGCTGATATTGGACAGTATTGTCATCAGTCAGGTTGCCACTACTGTGCGCTTCATCCATATAGTGTCAAATTCATTAAGATTGGCGCCACCCAGTATTGGTGGGCGTCTAGGGGTGGGGTGGTGGGGTGTTGTGGGTGGTTCTCCATTTCAACAAGATGA
The DNA here is from genome assembly GCF_021018895.1 of Seriola aureovittata. Lineage (NCBI taxonomy): Eukaryota > Metazoa > Chordata > Actinopteri > Carangiformes > Carangidae > Seriola > Seriola aureovittata. Next base: position 20,173,509 of record NC_079365.1, on the reverse strand, counting down.
TCTCACCTCCTGTCTGCAGCTCAGGAACAAGAATTTTCATTCATGAAGTTCATCCATTCACATATGCGAGTGCTCAGATGTGCCAGCACACACACACACACACACACACACACACGACCAACCTATCTCCCAACGGGATGCTGAGGAAACAGTTGAGCCCATGAGGCAATATTCAGGTGAGATCACTGCCGGACGCCAAGCTTCTCTCTTCCTGTTTCGAAAACTCTACAAAGGATTAGTGTTTATCGCCTTTCATCACTTGACCTTGCCTGCATTACAGCACCACAAACTCAGGAGCGGGACGATGATGTCACATAAAACTGACTGCTACTGCAACCTGTTGAGTTAAAAAGTTATAAAGCCATAAAACTGTTTGTGCACATTTTTCAGTTTCTCTTAATTTGCTTAAATCTGCTTTAACTGATTTTCTGGCCACTCGGGGGCGTTGGAAACAAGCTATGAACAGCTTTAAAGTTGATTTGGCTGAACACATTAGCGTACAGCAGGGCCGCCCAGGACTGCTCTCTCTACCCTCTGTTTTTCATCTTGAATATTCTGTTTCAATATCATTTTTACACAACAACAGAGAGGAGTCATAGTCATAAAATACTGCTCATCTGAAGCATAGAGGATATTGCGTGGCGCTTTGATGCAACCACGCAACAGCGTCTGACCGTGGCTGCTAAGACAGTGCGCCCTAATCGGGTGCAGGCTTTTACCCAAATCAGCTTGGCCCATGGCTCAAGACATCAGTGTACAAATCATGGATAAAGAAAAGTGGAGCTCCTGCCTCCATCGCTTGCAGCAAGAGCGGTTTGAAGTGAGAGAATCTGGCTGACATTACAACTGACGGAGTCCCTGCAATGGTGAAGAAGAAATCTGGCCTCACACGCTGATATTAGAGAAAGTCAGTCAGCTGTTTGATCCTGTGAGAGCCTTCAAGCAAAAACTACTACTGCTCAGCAGACATCTCTCAGCAGGTTACTACTACTTATGCGCCCTGTTTTTGTGTGCCTGTATATTTTGAGATATTACATTGTATTACATTGAAGAATGTAATACAAGTTCTGTAATATGTGGGTACTTTGTGATGATGTGTAACTTACACGTTGCTCAATGCAAACTTAATATCCAATATTGATTTGTTATCCATTGTTGTCACTATGATTTTTAATGTTTTATGTTTTTGACAATCTCAGTAAACAAATAAAATTACTGTTTATGATTAGAGATTAAAGAATAGTGTTTTTATTATTTTGAAATTTTATTTTAGATTTAGAATTCATTTGTGTTCATTTCCAACATCTAGCTCTTTAAATCGTCCACTATGATCAGCCGCTGGATGCTAACTGTGTCTGTCTGCTGTGTGGTGCTGAGCAGGTAATGTAGAGCTATTTCACTGAAAACAGCTGCCTGCTGTGTCCGTGAAGTATAGGAGGAATGAGGGTGAACTGAAACAATAAAGTTAGTATTATTGGTTCTATTAATGGCACTAATAGCATACTTTGCAAGACAGAAAAACAAAACACTGAGCTGAAAATTGTTATAAACTCTGTAAAGCTTAAGGGAATTTCAGAGTTGGCGGATTCAGTTGTGGGTTTATTCCTGGAGAAACCCTTTCATAATCAAGTAGTCATGTGATCCATTGTTAACATAAAAATCCATTACACAATTACACCAGGGAGGCATCTGATAGGTTCCAAATTCATTCTGCAGCATAACAACAACCCCAAACAAACAGCCAGAGTCATAATGAACTACAAGGGCATGCAGACAGCACAGTACTCCACCAAGGCTGATATCAAACAACATACACCAGAGTTCAGAGAAAAAAATTCTAATTCACAATGAATGCTCCAGATTGGCCCCAAAATGTAATGGGTTCGTCCCTGGCTCATGTCCCACCCCTCCACCAAATTTGGTGCAAATCGGTTCAGTAGTCTCTGTGTAATGCTGTTGACATATAAACCGACACTGGTGAAAGCATAACCTCCTTGGTGGAGGTAACCATTGTCCCCGACAAGAAGCAAAGGAGTCCTGCAACAGATGGTCTGGCTCCCACAGAGTCCTGACCTCAACATCATTGAGTCAGTCTGTGATTACATGAAGACACAGAAGTGAGTGGCAAGTTCTCCTTTTCAACACAATCATCTACCTGCACAAATGTGAGAATTGGTGAATAACATGAAGGTAAGGGATACATTTTAAAGCATCCTTACGTTACCTTTAGGGCTTAAAACTTTTGCACAGCACTGTATATAGCTTTAAACTTCATAGACAACCTAGAAGTAGTGTCACAGCCAATGGAGGAGCCATACTGACTCATTCTGGTGTGTTCTAAAATATGCTAATCCAACATTTAGATCAAGCACTGCTTTGATCTTCCAGGGAGATTAGAGATGCAACTGATTTCCCTTTGAAACATCTGAGAGGCGAGAAGCCAGTGAGGCAGCCTGCTGTGGAGAGCCTCTGGCAGCAGCCTGGTCAGGAGAGGGTTAATAACAATAAAGGGGAGGATGGAGAAGCCTTCCTGAAAGTCACATGGTCTGTGCCAGGAAGGGGGGGGTGGGGCGGGGGGGGGGTCGGAGGACGGGTGGTGGGGACACGAGGGGGAGGAGTCCGGAGCGTGTTGCCGTAGAAACAGAATCCTCAGTTGGCTGGTGTGAAGTCAGAGGCATAATATTAGGCGGTGACTGCAGTTACATGCTGCTGGTGGTGTGAGGTGGGTGGATGGGAGGGGAGGGGGAGATGAGGGAGGGTTCGGGTGGGTGACTCACACTGGAGGACGCACTCTGCATTCTAATGGATGGACATACATACACACACACACACATATAGTACTCTCTTGCTCAACACACACATACACCTTCCTTGGCTACATCACCTAAAACCTTCAACCCTCTGTCCCTTTCTCAGGATCTCACGTGTCTACACTATATCTACGGCTATATAGCATGGCTCAGCATTATCCTGCAACACTCTGCTTCAGAACATATAATTAATTCATTAAGTAGATGGAAAATCCATTAGTGTGCGTCTTGGTGGCTTCACTTCCACGTGCTGATAAAGGGCATCTATTAGAGGGAACCAAATGCTTAGACAGGCTAGTAAACTATAGCCATGTAATTGGTGACGGTATAATTGCATAGCACACATGGCAATTAAAGCGATAATATGTGTAAACCACACTCAAGATTATCATTGGATTAACTACACTTCCCAAATGCCCTTGAGTGTAGAGGTTCACCAGCTGTTACAGGGGAAGTGTTAATAATTATGTTGACGATTTTTAGGCTGTTGTTTTGTGGGTCTCTTCTTTTTGGCTGCGGGGAAGTCAGTTTGTATCTCATTAGATGTGCTGTGGGGAAACACTTGATGTTAACGAACTTTTTCTCTCAGGGTGCAGGACAGGAAAGTATAAGCAGAAATACTAAACAGACATTTTGTCAAATGCACAATTCTAAATCCTAACAATTAAAAAAAAAAAAAAAAGACATTCGTGATGCTTCAGGGTTGACAATAGCAATTCATTACGACAGCCAACAGACTTGGTTCACCAAAATATGTAAAATCACTGATTATACTTATGGATCTTCTTAATTAATGCAATACATGCATCTGTCTTTCTTCTAATATTGTGATATTATATGTCGCCCCAATGAAAGTGAATCTGAAGGCTGAGATGGCAGAGGTTTGAATAAATTTGCTTCAATAAAGAGTTAATTATATGGTCATGAATTATTAATATTTTAATGTAAAGATCATTTGGGAGTTTATATCATCTTATGTCTGTTATTTATTTTCCACTATAAGGGACACTTAGTTATGTCTACCTATTGAACTTTTAGGGAAGCAAATTTGATTTGTCTCATTTGTGTAATCATTAACATAATCAATACACAGTGATGAGAAATAATCTGCTGTTTAAGCTCAAATGATAAGATGCTTTGAACATTATTTTAATACATAGTACTGTTTATTTTTTTCAAATGTGGTAATCATAAATAAATAAATCCTCACAATACCAAAAATGTCCTATATTTGTTCCTCAGTTAATTCTCCGACATCCACAGCCATGACACTATAGCTTCTGCTGTTGAAAAGCCGCCACTGCAGTGTTATAACTCAGGGGAATGTGACGTACACTTGCCCTATAGTAAATAATTGACTTTTTGATTGAACGCTTCCTTGCTCTTCCTTTTAAGGAAAGCTGGGGCAGGTTCATTTCCCATCACTGCTCTGTGTAAAACTGGAAGCGGCAGGAAAATCACAAGCAGTGTGACGTTTTCTCAGCCACCACCCACAGCTGTATCTCATGGTGTGAGGCTAGCCAATGGGGCGCGGGCTCGCTGGCTGATGAACATTATCTTCAGGCTTGTTTATAACCAGCTTGCTTGTGACTGTGACTCATTCGATTTTTGGGAAAAAGGAGCAGCTACAGTACCCCTGAGGCAGAACCCAATTGGATATCCTCTGGCTCCTTAAAACTCTGATTTTCTCTGTAACTGTAAATTTAAGCCAAAAGTGATTTCTCCTTCTCAAATTTGTTTGATTTTAAAAGGATTCTTACACACCTGATGAGAAAAACAAAAACTAAAGAAGTCAGAAAAAATTAAGTACATTTTGTGTGACAGAACAGAAAAGTACTTGAACTGTGGATCTGTGTTTGATTTTGTTGCAACAGTCACATAAATTACAAGTTATATGTAAATTATTTTCTTATTATAGTATAATTGTCTGTTGTCTGTTGTATAATTAGTCTTTGTTTGGACGCCATACCGTGTAATCATGGTCTTGAGTATATGAATCTGAGGACCCCCCCCCTCTTTTTATCAGCGTAATCATCTTGTAACCCCTCACATTTATCTCTTTATTTGTCTTAAAGTCTGTCTGTGACATTTCTTCTTCCATCTTTGCATGTTTCTGCTCTGCAGCTACATTTCCAGTAATATCCTTTTAACACACACAATACTGAATGTATTTCCTGATATATGCAGAATAATAAGAGGTAGTGGCACTGTTTTCCAAATTTGTATTCTGAAGGAATACCGGTCACCAATTATACAGTGTTATGCTAATTACCCACACATTAGATTAATTAAGAGTCGTTAATTCAGCTGAAGTAAATATGCCAATTATTATTCGTTACAAAACTATGATGGAAATGATGCCACATCAAGACTGTGAGGATGAAAGACGTTTTTTCAAAAACAAGACGTTAACATAAAAGAAACATCCACTGTGCAACATCAGGAGGCAACTTCAGCCTCATGTTTCAGTGCAGTGCGCTGACCATGGTGCTGATCATGGACTATTAAGCCTGTTAGTAATTGCAAAAGGTTCCTCAAGTATTTACTCATTTAACCTGCGGCTGTGAATATGAATAAGATGTTGAAAATAGTGGAAGGTTGGAATATGCAATTTAACTTGGTTTTAGTCTTGCAGTCTCAGTTTCCAGAAACAAATGAAAACCAATCAGCCAAATAAAAATGGCTTTACTTTTCCTGACCTCAATTATAAGAGATTCCTTCATTTCAGTGGCATTATCTTAAAAAGAGTTCCTTCATAATTTAATCATTTATTTAATAAACGTTTTTGTTTTATCATCAAGTCACACTATAACTGAAACTTTTCTCTCCTAATTGACAAATAACCTTTAAGGCTCAATACAAGTCCAAAAGGTTGGTCAGTTTCTTTCAGCAGTGCACTACCTTTCTCCACTACACATTTTCCAAAATCTCCAAATATGCCAAACTTTGTTTTTACTACATCTACTGCCGGCGATTTGTTTTTAAGCAAATCAAGGCGAGATGTCAGGTTATTACAACAAGAAGTGGATCGACCGTCGGCTGAAGGTCATTTTCTACAGAAACCCTACACCCTGCCCTCTCAGGAAAATGGAAGCCCCCTCAAAAAAAAAAAAAAAAAAAAAAGTCAATTTAATCGATTTCATTAAGCTGAAATAAAGAGCTGTCAACGTGGCTAGTGAAGTGGTGATTTGCGATCAAGACCGAGCAGCACAGCAGAATTATTGTCCCACAGTGCCACCTGGCTGCCGTAAACTCAACCTGCACCTGCACCAAATAATTCGACTGCTCAATTTACTGATATAAATCTTGTAGCCTTGCGGTGACTCTCCATTGTCCCGAAATGTAGACAGAAGCTGCATTTCGACTCATAATACCTGTCTGTACAGCTGTATTATAACTAGTGCATCATGTACACGCAACATCAGACTGGTGCATTCACACTGAGCATCATCGGAGGGATGAATCATGTCCTGCAGGAAACATACATGATTCTAGTAGAAAAACATACCTTTTGCAGGCTCGGTGTTGTATGAAGTGACACGACTATCTGGTCTCCACTGGTGGCTGGGTTTGTAAGTGAAGAAAGAACAGTTGCTCCCCCGACACACACACACACACACACACACACACACATACACACACACACACACACAAGAAAGCCCTGAAATCCACGGTGTCTCTGTCCAGCCTGAATACTATAAGGATCCCATCTGGCTAATTAGCTTCTCAATAAATCTTGAAGGTAATATCGCGAGCGCGAGAGTTGTGGACGAGGGCTGAGTCTGACCCTCCTCAATGGCCACACCCCGATTCCAATGTTGCAGCTCATATCTGCATTTATTGTTGTATTAATTTACAAATTAAATGAAGCCCTGTTTGTTAGTAATAATAATAATAATAATAATTCATTCATTCATTTTCTACCGCTTATCCTCTAGTAGGGTCGCGGGGGGGCTGGAGCCTATCCCAGCATCTTCTCGGGCGAGAGGCAGGGTACGCCCTGGACAGGTCGCCAGTCCATCGCAGGGCAAACACATAGAGACAGACAACCATTAATAATAATAATAATTATTATTATTATTATTATTATTGTTGTTGTTGTTACAATTATAACAATAATTATTATTACTACTATTATTATGAGAGGGAAACATTAAACCACAAAATAATGATTTTAAAAAATCAACAAAAATGACTCAAACTTATTCACAGTGAGTGGTGGATTAGTGCTTGGCATATATTGGCATATTTATTCTTGTTGCAGAAGTGCATTTCATAAATCACAAAGGAATAAAACTGCTACACTACAGAGCTTTGGTCTGATGCTGCTCTTGTAGTTTACATTGGTGTCATGTAGTGATTGTACTGGCAGCTGCAGTAACAGCAATAGTAGCAGAAGTAGCTGGACCGTTACAGCCAACGGTTCAATGTAAACTGATTTCCAGAGGAAATGCTGCCACCTTGTGGTCAAACGTGGAACTGCACATTCATTTTGCTCAAGGCTCTTCTGCTCATACAAACACCACAGCTACAAAATAAGTCTTTTGTTATCAGTATGATCATAAGAACTCCATCAGAATTGATGAACAGTACACTTGAGTGCTTATGAGCCAATCTTAAAGTTAAATAAATCTGACAACACATTTGATTTGAAGTATTCATAAATCAATCGTCATTATTATTTATTTATGATTACAATCTTTACGTTTTGCTTCACTTCCAGTTATTTGATAGGATTTGTGCATTAATTCCCGTCTTCTAAAGTGAAATACAAACCAGTTCCAGTTACTAACAATCTTTTTTTATTATCTTTTTTATTCACTGAACTTAGTCAAAAAATACGATTTTTTTTTTCCCCCTACCAAGCTACCAAGGCAGAAGCTTGTCTGGGTTCATTTGACAACAATTAAACTATATATTATTATAGTAATATAAACTTTCCCGGTTCACAAAACAGGTGCGCCATATCCGGTCCATATATCCGGTCCGGCTGTCAGAGCCGTCCGCCACCAACGCGGCTCATCGTGGATGAATTAGGCTTGAATGTAGCGTCTTCATATGATAGTGCTTAAATTAACAAAAAACACGTCTCTAACAAACATTAGCAAACTTGCGAGTGTTTTACGGCTGTATAATTCACAAGCTAACCGTTGTTGTTTGCTCTCTGTAGACGCTACTTGCATAAAACCACGTTACATGTCAAGTGAAGCGAAGAGACTCTGCTCAGAAAACATGACCGTGAAAAAGATCGGGACTCATAACGGCACCTTCCACTGTGATGAGGCCCTGGCCTGTTTCTTCCTCCGCCAGCTACCTGAATACAAGGTAAGCAGAGGAAGCTGCTGTGCGTTTATTGTGTGTGTCGAGTGTTTTTATTGTTTCCCTAACTGCAGCTGCGTAAATCACAGTCTGCCACTTCAATTTAAAGGCTGTTGTTAATAAACCTACACAGTGAAGATATATCTTCATTCTGTATTCTGCTTCTTTTTGAAGAAATATTTCTTATATTCCAATATAATGGGTCCCATGTTATGTTAAAACACACCAAATGGGGGTGCTGCTGTATAGATGGATAGTTGAAGCTCCCTGAAAGATGACATACATCTATAATGACTCCAGTATAATTATGCAATGTACATAGTAGGGGAAAACAAGTCAGCAGAAAGTGAGTCAGATTAATGTGTTTCTACCAGTGCCTGATTTATTGTCTGAACATAGCGGCACTTAAAATCATTTAAAGCTGATTTAGTCAAAATTGTAAACGGCAAGAAATGAATCAGATTTTCTCAGAATTAAGTCTCTGCTGATGGCATTTAGTTTAGTTAAAGGTCAGAGCCCGAATGGGCAAGAGGCCTACTTCCAGTGGGTCCAATTAGGGCCACACTATAGGTATAATTTATGGTCGTAGTTGAATCTATTTCAATGCATTTAGCTGTTAGTTTGATATGGCTCAGAAAACCTAAATGAACGCTATACATGAAAATCAGATGTAATTTATTTAATGATGTGTCTCTACCAGGTGCTTGATGATACCTGCTTGCAGATCTACAAATCTCTCTATTTATTGCACAGGATTCTGAAATCGTTCGGACCAGGGACCCGGCAAAGCTGGCACAGTGTGACGTTGTTGTAGATGTGGGAGGAGAGTTTGACCCAAAGAGGCACCGATACGACCATCATCAGAGGTACAGCACTCGCAGAAAGCTGCTGCAGACCGATTAAGTTTGAAAAAATTAACTAAGACTGGGGAGTATATGAATACTTGCTACAGTAATCATAGCGTGAGTTTATTTTGATATGGTTAATCATCATCATCAGTGATTTTCACACCATTACTAAATTAATACTATAAAGCATTTACAAAGTTAGATTTCTCCCACAGTAATTGTGTGAAATGTTTACCTACTGAAAGCAGCTCAGGTTTGACTTTAAGTTGGTAAGTAAGTTGATGTACTAATTATCATGAAGTTTCTCTCAAATCACTGAGCTTTCTCATGCAGGTAAAAGAAAGGAACACCATGTTTTTTTCTTAGTGATCGAAAAATCTACTGAAATACTGTAAAATAGTAGAGAAGGCATTTAACATGTGATAGCTGCCGTGCACAGGTGTAACGAATATCATTAACGATGGCTTGTTCCATTTAGATGTGCCAGTAAGCCATGTTATTGAGCCAGCTGACATAATTAATTACACCTGGGCTTTTCCTGCTTTAATATGTCACAAGGTCGCCAACCACTTGTCTTGTTTTTATTAGAAAGATATTTTCAGCCAGTTTGTTGGAGATATATCTGAACCCACTGGAGCTGAAACTATTCATTTTTAATTTATCAAAGTAATCAAAGTAAAATTCAGTGGCAGCAGTTTTGATAATCAATTAATTGTATAATTGATAAAAAGAAAAAAAAATTGATAGCAGTCAATATGTCATTATAAGATTTTTAAACTCTCAAATATTGATACCAGTATCAATCTCAAAATTCCAGTATCAGTTTTGGTCTATTTGTATTGTTTTCAGTGCTGAGAAGTCATAGGCTCACAGACGCATTGATACATCTGTACACATGAGCCTTTTTAGATTTGGATTAAAGTACACATCTTCTCCTTGGCCCCGTCATAACTTCCTGACCTCTAAACTGGGAAATCAAACTGGATTTCAGACCTGTTGCTCTTTTTTGAAGTTGTCGACTTTGAAAACTAAGTTTAAAAAAAAAAAAAAAAAAAAAAGTTCTGTTTTTATTAGGGTTCAAGGACAAGAGAGTCAAATCTGGATTCAAGGATTCTGTCATCCTTGAAGTACTGACTGATTGCATGAATCATGAAGGAGCAGGCTCTGTGTTTTCTGCTAAATTTCCTGCCAAAGTTCTGAATGATTGCATTCACTCGAAGTCTCATCACGTTGGGTAATCAGCCCATTCCAGGTGTCTTGTCAGCTTAATGTCCTGATGATAATCAGAGATAGCTTTTATGACCACGGTGATAAAGATATGCCAGGGTTCTCTTCCTGGCAGGCGGTTAGTGATAATTACCACTCATTCAATTGAACGCCCCCCTGCTGTTCGCTCACGAGGCCACGACACTGTGAGGGGCCACAGGAGAATGTGGCTGTCACTTGCACATCCAGATGGGGGCAAGGTGGTGGTGATGGCAGGGATACATGTGAGTGGGCTGGTTTGCTACAGGAAGTTGGAGAATGATTAGACAAGAATGATTAGAGTCCTCATTTCAGTAGCACTTTTCTTAAAAAACAGTGACAGTCTACTGATGAAGTTGACAGCAAAACCAGTTCGTCACGGCCAGAAATTAAAAATAAGAGCATGAAATTATGCCAATAAAGGAGTAGTACAACATTTCGGGAAATACACTTATTAATGTTTATTGCTTCTTGGTGAGAGTTATATGAAAAGATTGATTGTTTTTTTAATAAGTGACTGGAGCCTGGAGATCGATAGCTTAGCTTGAAGACTAAAAATAGTGGAAACAGCCATAGGCAACAGCTAGTCTGGCTCTATTTACTGCTTTTATTTTATTGCTTTTATTTTTTGTATTACTTATTGTAACTTCTGTCCCATGCTTTTTTATATGTTTCCTCTGACATTTTAACTATATCTGGTCGGTTGGTTGTCTGTTGAGACTGAATGTATGGACTGGAAAGCTACAAATGAATTGCCCATGGGGGATAAATAAAGTCTGAACTGAGCTGACTTCTATCCAAAGGTAACAAAATCCACTTCACTATTGACTGTTTCATGGGGGGTTATGTGAAACTATAACTCCCTTCTATTTCTTGGTAATTTCCTGAAGTCTTGTCCTCTCTGTAACTTGCCAGGGAACAAGTGTCTACTCCAGGAAGTCACTGCACAAAATCACATGTAAAGCAGCATATTATTCTTTTTTCTTTTTCTTTTTCTACTTTTGGACAGAGCCAGTACAGCTGGAAACAGCTCTTTCCTGTTTCAGGTCTTTATGCAATGCCAAGCTTAATGACTGTTGGCTCCAGCTTCATATTGAATGCACACATAACAGAGTGATATTGAGCTTCTCATTTAACTCTGGGCAAGAAGGCAAACAAGTGTATGTCACAAAATGTTGAATTATTCCTTTAAAGTCATGTCATGGATAATTAATAGGAGGTCTTAATTTAGTTTTCATCCAAACTTTGGAACATTGAAAATAGACTATATGATTATAAAAACCGTATTCATGAATCATTTTTATCCTTAAGATTTATTAAGTTTCGTCCTGAGAAACTGCTGTAGATATAGAAAGCTTTTATCTTAGAAGACTGTACAAATTTCTTGACCAGAGAAGAAAATGGCTGCAGGAGAAATGTTCTCTGAATACAGACTAGAAGTTAATAAAGTACAACAGATTAAATCTGGCAGGGATTAAGTTTGTGGTGGAAATGGCAATCACTGCTCCCACGCAGCAAAGAAATAAAAGTAAGAAAATATATTTCTGCAACAGCGCATCGGTTATGAATATGGTCTGAATGCTGTAGCCCTCAGTCAGCTGAGAACTAAAATAGTTAAACCAGAAGAGTTTCTCCCACTGGATGTGTGTTACTTTGCAAACCAGCACTACAGGCTAACCCTTTCTATAATGCATGATAACACGGCCTCAGTTCATTCACTTAATTTGGCGTTAAAGTTTTCTGAGTTTTCAAGAAATGTCAAATCAATACAGGCACAGGTAAGTCTTCTCTTAAAAATCTTATACTGAATAGTTAATGCCATCCCCAATCTGCACTGAGTTACAAATGTTGAATTGTTTTCATTGAGATCATTACCCCAGAAAGGCAGGAGTTGGACCAGCAAAGTGCTATGGTTTCTGAAGACCTCCTGTAATACAATTTAGTGTACTCTACAGTAGTGAAGGTCACAGTGAGATCTAAATGAATTAAAACGTCACATTCCCGTCCAGCTCCCTCTCAAAGGAGGACATGAGTAACCAGATAGATATTTCTCAATCCAGTTTGAAATTTTTAGAGATGAAAAATATTAGTCCGAACAATTTCTGTCTAAACAACAGGAGAAAAAAAGATAGTTTGGAGATTGGTCATTATTTAGCAAAAACTAATAGGCCAAGAACAGTGGAGTGGTTGAAGATACACTACGCTTCTTTACAACAAGAGGAAAAACCCCACTGACTAAAAATGTTCACTGTATGAAGTAAATAGCAGGGCTGAATTGAAGTCGAGTAGCTACGGTGACATTGGTCTTTTATGTCAAACTATTTTTCAAAACATTGTCTTTTAAAGCTCACACTCTTCTTTAACACAGGTTCGGTCTCTCCTCAAGACAAATTTCCCATCATTCTAAGCTGCTGCTGGGCTCAGAATGAAGGGAAATTACTGGCCAGTAATATTCTTCTTTTATAAAGTGAGAGATGTTCATGAATGCAGTGAAGAGTATGCGATAAGGCCGTTCTTTCTAAAACTACAGCATGATCAGCAAAAGTGGTGCAGCAGCTGCAGTATGGGAATCATATTATATGTTAATTATGTTTAAACAATGCTTATTAATACTTAATTCTTGCAATAATATGTCCAACTCTTATGTTCTGCTTCACTGACTTTTGATTTAGTTGTGTGTGGTAAATGCCAGTCTGTTCAGGCATGTAACCATCTTTGATTTCACACAAACATTTTCATGACTTCTCTTTGGTAAGCATATCTTTTTCAGCCATTCTCCATTTCATTGTTATTTTCCTCTCGCAAATTCACTCCCATCTCCTGATAATCAGCATAGAAATGCCTCAGCTTGGCCAATTAGTCCTTTAATGGCTGTGATTACCCCCCCTCTTCTCTAGCATGTCACTCATTCATTTGACGGTCTGTTTTCCGCTGTGCCGCAGCCCAAGCATCCTAATTAAGTCTGAATTAAATGACCAGCAGTGGCTCAGTGCTGGAGCCCACCCATCTCAGCACGTGGCTGAGGAGAGACCTCCGGTGGCTTTTATTTATGTGTGCTCACGCTTACAAACACGCCTGAGCATGCTTTCTCTCTGAGGTCAATGCAAACTCACTCTGTGAAGCTGAAAAGAATATTTACGGATACAAGTCCTTTTTATTGATATCTGATTCACATCCAGTAATGTACAGCGTGCAGCTGAATGCAGCAGACGTTTTACTCGAGGCCTGTTATCGGGGAAAAATGTGAATAGTTTGAGATGTTTATGAGCAGAACACTGATGTCTAATCACCTAAGCCTTGATCTTTACTATTGAGTATTGAACATCCTCGGCATATAATAATCCATGCAGAGTTTCTCAGTTTTCAGAAATGATATATGCTCCTGTCTGTTTGCTTTGTATGGGACCTTGCAACCATACAAAAAAACACATTTTGAATTAATTAATAAGATTTTTTTTATATACATAAGTAAAGAGAACTATGATAGTTTATCTTCACAATGACATTTGTTAAGGTGGGAACTGGCTGCACAAATAGTTTTCCTAATCTTAAATCAATACAAATGAATGTAGCATTCCAATTAGGACTGTGGCCAGGGGTTATTTTCAGGATTAATTAAAAAAATATCAATCCAATTGCCATTGCTGATTTTTTTTCGGTGATGAACTAATAGATTACTAAAAGTTCCAGTATTACTTCCAACCATAAAATTAAGCTGATTGTTTGTGTTGGTCATGAGAACAGATACATGTTTCACTTTTGTGGAAGTGGAAAGCATCTGAAAGCATTATACAAACATCTTTTACACACTGTAATGATCTTTTTCACCCCCTCTGGATACAATATTGTCATGCGTTAAAAGGACTTTTCTGTTTCTGCTGCAGTCGGCTAACAGATTCTCATCTTTCTTTTTGTACAGGTCATTTAAGGAGAGCTTCCATAGCTTGTGTCCAGAGAAGCCGTGGGTGACCAAGCTCAGCTCGGCCGGCCTGGTCTACATGCACTTCGGTCGTCAGCTGCTGGCCCAGCTGACACAGCTGAAGGAGGATGACAAGCAGCTGGAGGTGCTGTATGACAAGGTAAGAGGAGAACGTTTATTGAAAACACACAAACACTTCAATGGAAGCAGATGTTTTCCATCGCCTCACTCGTGTCAAAATGTTACATGATCGGGTACATCCAATCTAAACATAGTGAATTTCCTCGTAGAGTGGGGAGACAAAGGGAACAAAAGTTTGTATAGTGGTAAAGAGAAAAGATACTCCAGCTTCTTTCCATAGATGTCACATGATAGATGTCACATGAAAGCAAATTATATTACTAAAGGGTGCATCATCCTTGTTGGTTGTTTTAAAAACAGAAACCATGCACTTACTGTCTGTAGGAAATGCAGAATGTTTACTGTCTAAGTTTAGTTTATGGCATTTTGCTTTCATCAGACAGTTGGCAGTCGAGTGGGACTAGAAATAAAAGCAGACAGACAGGGACGTGACAAAGTTTCCTCGCCAGATTCAATCTGAGAACACTGCTGTTATATGTAATGCATTTTAGACATCTCGGCCAGCAGGAGGCCTCGGCACATCCAACGTTTTAATGTCCAGGCACATTAAGCCAGCCAAATCTTAGGTCACTATGAATATTAGCTCTATTAACTCACACTGTCGTTGGCCTTTTGATGTGTCGGTTCGTCCAAAGCCCAGAATAATCCTTTTATTCATGGCTGGGGGCTGTATTTATTTTAGGAAGTTGCGTGTATCGTCGTCAGCCAGTTCAGACAAACTGAAACTCATTTTTTGCCCCAAAAGCTTAGTTACACTTGTAAGTCACTTGTAAAATGTCATCTCTATGGTGATTGGCCCTCTGATGTATTGAGGAGTTCACTTTTCAGCCTTAAATATGTTTCAGCTTCTCTGCTCATCATCCACTTCTTTTTGGAGTTTTGCCAGTGAACTGTGAAATAGCTGCAATTTGCCAATTTCCTTTGGTTTAATGATTCAGCCGTGCACTTTAGCCTTCAGTGAATGCCCACGCACTGACCCAGCGGGTTTTCAATCAAGATAATCTAATCCCAGCACATTTCTCTCTCCTGAAAGTCTTCTCTGTCTTTACTGCGCTGGCTTAAAAAATAAAGGAGGCCAATTCTTCTTTTTTTAAAAACAAGCATAAACATAAAACCAGAGATTCCTATTCACTACAGGCTCATAACCTCTCATGTCTGATTAAATCCCTTACAGCTCTACGAGAACTTTTTGGAGGAGGTGGATGCTATAGACAATGGCATTTCACAGTGGGATGGGGAGGTCCGCTACACCATCTCCAGCAACCTGAGCGCACGTGTCGGCTCTCTGAACCCACGCTGGAACAGCAAAAGTCAGGACACTGAGGTGAGCGCATGTGAGTGATTGTATGAGTGTGAATGTGTACCCACACTTGGCACACAGACTGGTGTGATGCAGAACTTATTTTGGATCAGCTTGAATAGAATGTTAAACTAAAGATCGCAGGCTTCATTTACTGTGTGTGGGTCTGAATCTGTGATATGAGATTATTAAAATGGAACATACGTGGTTTTTGTGTCTTGTCGTTTTAAAGTGGCTATAACCGATATTTCTTTCCAGCTCGTTGTTTAAGTGTCCACCTTGGATCACTCTCACTGCTCCCATAGCTTTGTTTTTGGACGCAGCAGACGGTAGGTGAACTCAAATGGAATGAAAAATTTGAAAAATCCTGAAACCGGGATTTCAGATTTCACAGGTTGGTTTGGATTTCAGGATTACAAGGTTATGGATATACTTAGGAAATGGTTAGAAATTGGATTTAGCTTCAATGTTAAAAAATGTGATTAGATTTGCGTTGGGAAGCAGAGAGGTTAGTAACAACACATTTTTTTTTAGAAGGTGTGAGGTGAAGTGATTGTTGATAACAGTGTACATCTGGATATTCTGAATCACAGCAGCAGCAGGTTTTATGACCATTAAAGCCTGTCTGTCTAAATTATTGGCTGCACTTTAGTGCGTCACAGTGCTCTGTGATAAATATGTGGTTTATCATTGGCTGGATTTGTGTGACTAATGGGAACTCTATCTGCTGATGGAAAAACATATCGAACACTACATAACAGCTCCCACACAGACACTGTAAAGCTAATATTGTTTGTAACCTTATAACCAAAAATATTTCTAGGGCATAAACATGTTTTGTGTCTTTTTCATTTTTTGATCTCCTCAAATCTGGATATGCATTTAATATCCAGAGGGGATTTTAAAAATGTTCATTAATTTTTGGAGCTACAAGACTGATTGAATCCAAGGAATAACATGCCAAAGTGGGAACACTTATTTCTAAGGCTGAAACTGACAACTAGGTCAGAATGAAAAATGCTCATCACAGTTTCTGAAAGCTCAAGATGACGTCTTAAAATTGCTTTCATATTGCAATATTTTGTCCAAGCAGCAGTACAAGACCTAAAGATATTGACTTACTATGACAGAGTACAACAACAAACCCTCACATTGGAAAAATTTGAACTGGGCATGTTTTGCATTTTTGCTCAGAAAATGACTTAATTAATTTAGTGAGTAAGTGACTCATCACTTAATTGACTAATTGCTTCTGTCCTGCTTATTTTGAACAGCTGTTAATGCAAACGTTAGCTTTGTAGTCATAGCAAATCTTACAAATAGCTCCTTCAATGATTATCATGCACAGCCTGCAGTGATGCAAAAAAATACAAAATTGGTACATAGGTAACTATAACAGCTGCAAGTGACAGTGCAGTCAGTACTCAGAAGTCGTTTGTGGCGTTGTGTGACTTTTCTCCCTCATAAGCGTAGAAGGGGAAATCCTGCAGGGAAACAGCCCCTGTTTCCTGTAGACTCTCATGAGATACCTGCAGCCTGGCTACATGTATGTTGACTATGCCAACATTTCATCTCAGTGGAGTAGCCGGCCTATTTGTTTTTTTTTCACATTTGAGTTCACATGATTATAATTCATGTCTCAGCACTTTCCGCCAATTTCCCAACTGACAGCGCTGAGAGATCAGAAAGTGAGAGAGATTTGTATTGAAAAATGTTTGCCAGAGAACTTAATGGTAGACTGACGTGGTGAACTCTCAACACTGGCTGTTTGTGATAATTGAAAAACATAATGGATTTTCATCTCCAACATCTATGGAATTCAGAGGTGGTGTCAGTTGTCAGAACATTGTATTTCTGCCTTCATATTATGATTCAGTATTACATTGTTTCATTGTCCTTGACAATAGCATGTGTGTTGTTTCACCAGGAGGGTTTCAAGAAGGCTATGAAAATGGTTGGGGAGGAGTTCCTGGGCAAGCTGGATTATTACCAGTCCGCCTGGTTGCCGGCTCGTGTGGTCGTGGAGGAAGCTGTTAAGCAGAGGCATCAGGTACAAGACGGTCTGATCTAATGTTTACATTTCAGTTTAGTTTTCTTTTTTTCCTTTTGTTATCACTGTAAGTTGGGTCCTGAAAAAAGACTTTTGTGAAGTTGTTATTTGTCCATCATTAGTGATCTCTGGTTCATGTCACCTTAATTACAAAAAGAAATACAGCAAGCAAAAACACAGGTAATAATGCATCATCAATCAGCAGCAGAGGGTTTCTCCCTGCTCTCAACCTTTTCTCTTTGTTTGGGTACTTGTGAAGTAACCGTTCACTGTGAAAACTGTGTGATGCAATATACAGTATTATTGTATTGGTAATACGGCAACTAATACTAAACATACTTTTCACAAAATAATTATTCAGCTTCGATTCTCTGTCACTGGCATGGAGGGGAGTGGCTGCAGGATTTATTTTCTAATGGAACTTTTCCAATATCTTTCTCACTGCAAAGCAAGTTTTTCAACACCAGTGTTTCCTTTTTCAATTTAAGTTTTAATTTCAATGTCTAATTTTCATTTTCAGTCCCAAAAACTAACAACTGTTCTGGCTCCCCAGCTGATCATGTAATGTACTATTAGATCTGATGATAATTGAGAAACTATAAGATTAAGCAGTTGTTTGATTATTCTTTTCCCTTATTTTCTAAGAAATCCTAAATTACACAGACAACTGTAACTGTTGCCTCTCCACTAAAGCTGAAGGTCTCCACTCTTTGTGCTCGTCCTTTATCTTGCACATTAATAACTTCCAGTTTTCTGGACCTCTTCTCATGACCAGGTAGATCCAAGTGGGGAGGTGGTGTTGTTCCCCCAGGCCGGGTGTCCCTGGAAGGAGCATCTGTTTGCCCTGGAAAAGGAGCTCCAAGTCGAGGCGCCCATCAAGTTCGTCCTTTACCCAGACCAGAACGCACAGTGGAGGGTCCAGTGTGTTCCCGCTGGGCTGAACACCTTTGAGAACAGGTGATTTATTTATTCTATTTTTTTCTAAATGCAAAAGCTACATCTGCCCTTTGTTCCAAAGCCTATTTTTAGTCAGATTTGATTAAAGGTTATTTAAATTTCTGCTTCATGGGGCACACCTTGTGATCTCATCTGCGGAGGGAGCACCTTGCATGAGTTACCTTGGCAGAAATCAAGCATGCGGAACACACAGGGAGGTTGTGACACGCACTCACACACAAGATATTCAGGATTTTAGAATACAGGATTTATTCAAACATCGGAGGAGAACACAGTTACAGACACAGCTCCAGAGTCTCCCAGATGTGCTGAATTGTGTTGAGATCTGGTGACAGAGATGAACCATGGTGTGTGATTCAACTTTCATGCTTTTTGGACCGTTTGACAACTACTCACAGAGGGCTGCCATGTCGTCCGGTGGGAGAGTAACTCGTGCTAGGGTAGAAATACTTGTTTTATAGGATGAGGATGATCCTTTAGTTAAGGCAGAGGTTTTGTTCTCACATTGCTCTCTAAGGGTTTGGAAGGATGTAAACACACCCAGCACCTCAGCACAGCCACCTGAGCCCTTTCCCCGCACACACACACCTCTCACTCAGGTGTTGTCTTTGTTTCCCTAATGCTAATGGACCTCTCTTCTTCAAATACACATGTTCTGTATGGTACTCGATGGTTTGGCAGTTTGACAGACTCTTTTATTTACAGCCACTTATTTAAACATGCTGCAGCATTTTTATGAAGGTGAATATTAATGAATATGCCCTCTTGTAATATGAATATAATTTAGGTTTCTCAGAAGTTACATAGCTGCATCATTGAGTATTCACAGTCACATTTAATCCTTAAATAAGAGCACTGAATAAATCAGTGGTTCGATGTTCCAATGTGCTGAAGTTAAAAATATTTTTTTGTTGCTGAAGCGGAAAGATCAAATGTCAATGCTCACCTCAAATCCTTCCCTCTGAAGACTGAAAATCAAATCAGCAATGCTTGTGTAGTTAACGGAGTAATACATGAATTTTATTAGCCCAGACAGTTCAAAATTACGCCAGTTCCCTTACTGTAAAAAGACTAAGAGTCTTCTAGTTTTCTCTATGAAGCTGTATTTAATCACAACGGTGCTCATAACATGAAAAACGCTCACGTGCGGATGTTTAGAATTATTTATAATGTTTACCGTGTTGAACAACTTAGTTTAGTGTGTTAGCCTGCAAGTATTGGCTAATTATCACAAAGGGCTAATGGAAATGTCATTCATTTTCCACGTTGGTCATAAACCAAAGTATTTCACACATTGAAATTTTGGCCTGATGATGGGCTAGATGAAAAGTTCAAGTAATCACCCCTCATAGTGTATTCAAAGTCATATCATTCTCTGGGGGACATGAAAAGCTGTACAGAATTTCATGGCAATCCATCCACTAGTTGTTGAGATATTTCAGTGTGGTTCAAAGTGGTGGACCTCACCGACAGACCACCTTTACCATCCCGAGAGCGACACCACTCGCATGGCTGAAAAGCCTCTCTCTGCCTACTGCATTGCATTGGACAGCTGGAGCTCATTCACTTCAGGCGTTCAGAGCGCTGCCGGCTGAGTTCTTAGTCTATCAGTGTGCCAGAGTATTGACTTTAAGATACTATTACTTGTTAATAAACCGCTAAATTGATTACGGACAAACTGAATGTGTTATCTGCTTCTGTGTTACAATTCTCCAGAATTGATTTAGTTCTGAAACTGCACTGTATTTATTCCGTTGTCTGTTACTCTTGTGTATTTTCCTTTTTCATTTTCATTCTCATGGTCTTTTAAATGTTTTAATACTTTTTTACACACTATGCACTGTAAAACACTTTGAATTGTGTTTGTGCCATACATAATTGTCTTACCTTGCATTGTATCATTCCCAGCAGCTGTAGTTGTTGAGCATTTTCTCATCTTCTAGCAAAATTGAGGATTTGAACACACAAGCCTTAAACAAAATGCACGTCATCTGTTCTCAGTAAATCACGTTAGTATTATTGTCTTGTTTCTCAGTACATAATGACGGTGGGTACGAGACAAAGACCCTCTGTGTGAATTTGTCAGATGATTAAGTCGAGTTTCTCTCCCACGTGCTGACCTGCAATGCTGCTCTCATCAAGTCATCAGCATCCCCCAGGTGGAGTTCTAGTTGGTGTGTTATTTGACTTCTGCACAGAATCCTACAGACCACATTATCAGTGTATGGCCACGGAAACGTGCTCCAGGCTTTTCCCGCATCATCTTACGGATACTTGCCTTTCTAGCTACTGCGTGCCCTGTAGTGTTGTCTTGTCACTGTTTTACAGTGTCATGCTAAACATTTTTATAATCCACAAAACACACTTTCACTTTGCTCTTTCACCAGATACTGACAGAACATTAGCTGTTGCTTAGAACGCATAATTTTACATTTGGTGCAGAAAATCTTTTCATCCACCGTGCTGCTTTTTTGTTTTGACGACTTGTGATGTTTCATGCTGATCTCTGCTTTTCAAAGTGATAGCACTGCGTCTTCTCCATGTCCATTTAAGCCCCAGTGACAGAGGTGAAAGAATATTAGTTGTGATTTGTGCATTACAAAGCTGTAGAGATGAACAGCATTGCCCACGAATGACTTCTGATAGCTAGTTCCATTTCGGATCCTTGCAAAATACCTGGATTCATTCCGCTCTTACAAATTTATCACATCTTTTTATCTCTGCTCACCATTTTTTATTTGCAAAGAACAATGTAAAACATGTAGTTCGAGTTCAGTTTTATTGTCATTAACACAAAATACACTAAAAATACACTAAAATGAAATGTCACTCAGTGCAATTTAGCACAGACACTTAATGACAATAGTCATTAAGTGTAGTCAATAGTCCATGTGGTAGATGCAGGCCTGTGGTATTGTCTGTAGAGAGGGTTGCATTGCCCTCAGACCATTGCTGGTCCAAGACGCCACTGTCGGCAGATTAGATCAACTGTAACTAATTAACATTAATTTGGTAAACGCATAAATGAAATGGTTGGCTGTTGACCAGTTGAAGTGCTCTCTGCAGCTGGTGTCTGCGTCGAACTGTGACACCAGTGTACGACAGTTAGTGGATCGTGTGTTTCAGTTTAACAGGAACCAACAGAGCGGTGTCTTTCCTCTCAGAATCATTTAATTAATATTTCATATATTTTCCTCCTCATCTCATTTTCAGCTTGTTGGATCCAGGTTATGAACATGAATTAGGCTGCCACTAAAAACCACAGTGCTCCTGCATTCTCAGCCCATAAAAGAGTGATTTTTGACTTGTGGTTATTTTAGCTTTTAGTTATTTGAAAGATACACTTAATAAGATTCCAGATTTGACAAATGAATTCAATGCTGGATTTGATAATTTGTTAAAATCCCAAACCCCAAAATTCCCATTCCTAGTGCTGTCTGTAGATGTGAGAAAAATTAAAGCAGGTAATACTTTAGGGAATGAGCGAGGAAAAATTAGTCATTAGTGTTGCCTGTGGATCAACTAATGAATTCGCTCAGACTCAGTTGCGTGTGTGTGTGTGTGTGTGTGTGTGTGTGTGTGTGTGTGTGTGTGTGTGTGTGTGTGTGTGTGTGTGTGTGTGTGTGTGTGTGTGTGTGTGTTGTGTGTGTGTGTGTGTGTGTGTGTGTGTGTGTGTGTGTGTGTGCGGTGAGTGTGTGTATGTTCATGCGTGTCCATGTCTGAACAATCTGAATAATAACAGATTTAAATATACAGTAGATTCTCCTTCATCTTTCGTCACACTGTCCTCTCACTCTGCTTAATCTGCAATATCTTTGTATGGATTATATTCAGAAGGGAAGTTCAGGGTCATTCGGTTTTGTTGCCTTTAGACAAAATAGTAAAAAAAAAAAAAGTTAAACCCCACCTTGTTGTCTGACATCCTCACATTTATTATTTATTCCCCCTGGAGCACAAATCATGCCGCTTTTGGTCACATTCTTTTTGTGAGTTAATCATTACCATTGCACCTTCTGTTTTATTTATTTATCCCCCTCCTGTTCTCTCTATCTGGATTATTTTAAGGAGCAATTTTCTTCCAGTCTGATCCCGAGCGAAAATTTAATAGAAAATGTGATGCTTTATATCCAAAACAGCTTCTTTTAACAAGTGTCAAGGAGAATATAATGTGTACAGCTGTGATAAGCTGTGACATTTTCTATGTAATATCCACTCCCAGCATTGAAGTTGTTTTCTGTTTGCCTGAGCGAGCACGTTCTGTTATCCGATTTCTTTTTATAACCTTGAAAATTAGCCTAACCTCTAATAACCAAATGCGCCGAAACCCTTTTAACTTCTCACACACACTTTTTCCTCATTATTATTATTATACAGTGTGTACTCACCTCGACGACACACTCATTGTTTCCTGTGACTGCTGTTGCTTTGTCGGTTGACTGCTTTCTGAGAGCCAGCAGCAGTAGGACGTGTTTGCTTTGCGTCAGCATAAACTTAATACAGCCCTGAACAGAGTGAACGGTCAACAGAGAGGCTGATATCGATGAGATAGAATTACACACAGTAAAACGGTGATGATTGAACGATAACATGCGTGTGTTGTCCCCTGCAGGAATGGGCTGACTGCGTCGCTAACAATGAAAACTACATTATAGAGAGGTAATTATAGATGGTACATACAGTGTAGGGAAAAAATATAATGTTCATGAATAGAGACGATCTGAAGGACTTTAACCCTAGTATGGTCATTCTGATTCTGCACAAGGTTATTCTACTGCTACTTCTGCCTGTTTTGTTCAAGTCCATCCTGTGTCGCTCTTCCTGATGTTTCTCCCTTTTTTTTTTTCTTTTTTTTTTATTTGAAGGTTTTTTTTCTTTTTTTTTTTTCCCCTCATCCAAATAAAAGGTCAAAAGATAGAGGATGTAGAATGTTCTTCAGATCTGAAACCACAATTTTGGGTTGTGTGAAGATTGGTTTGACAAATGTGACATCTGAGATGCCTCGTACTCGACTCGAGAACTCGCTGGTCTCTGAGCCAGTCGTCCACCTCACGACCGTAAAAGTGTTGTTATCTCTGATAGTATGCGCCCTTATGCTTTTATCCTGGGTTTGACAAGTCTCATTACTGATACACTGTGGGTTGCTTGGGAGCAGTAGGGGGCTTTTTGATTCAGGCCTGGCTGCTCTGTTTCATGCTTTCTATTTTCACCTCTTTCCCTGAGCTCCCCTTGCTCCTGGCTCTCCTGTTAGTGTTTCCTTTCTGCCTCTCTGTCTCTCTCTCATGTACAGTATTTCTATCTCTTTCCTATAATCACCCTATTCCATTTCATCACCTTTTTCCTATCTGTCTTTCTCTCTCTATACTAATCCAGTTTCTCCCCTCTTTTCCTCCAACTCCTGTTCATCCACCCTCTCCCCTATCTCGCTGTCTCACCTTTCACACCTTCCACCCCTCCCTTGCCTCAACCCAGTGTTAGATTTTTCTTTTTTCCACTCCACTGCAGAATCTCATCAGGCAGCCAGCAGCGCTTTCAACAAAAAAGATGTAGGCACCTGTTTATGGTGGTAGAGTACTTCAAAGATTTAATTTAATGCAAACACGGCAGTTGGGGTGGAGCTACATGAGAACAATGGCTTGTGAGATGGATAAATAAAAAAACACATAGCTCCAGATGGCTCTTTCTCTGCGTGGTGTGCTTCCCTCCCAGTAGGCATGTGCCGACTGGGAGGGGTGTTGTTATCACCTGTGTCCCTGCCACTGCACCTGGGGGAAAAAGGTCTATTTTTATCAGCATCACATTGCTAAGGAAATGTGAGCCGGGAGAAGGAAGAGGAGAGTGGAAGCAGTCCTTCCCTGGAGATGTACAGTACAGGATAATGCTGTAGGTTGACAGCAATATGAGCTGGACCAGAACGTTTGTGGAAAAACACACTGGCTGCTGCCCCAGTTATCTGCTGTGCCTCTGTATTAGGCTTTCAACTAATGATTATTTGCCTTTTTTTCCTTTCATTTTTTTTCTTTTTTTTTTTCAATTATTGAAAATGTCAGAAAACGGTGAGAAATCCCCATCACAATTTCCAAAATCCCTAGATGACATTTTCTGTCAAAAAGCTAAAGCTATTGAATTAGCTATCATGTGACTAAAAGAAAAACAGCAAATCCCCACAAATGAGAAGGTCAGACTAGAGAGTGTTTGGCATTTTTGCTTGAAAAATATAAAAAAAATAATTTATTGAGGAATCTTGCTAATTTAACTTTGAAAAAACACAAAATTATTTGAAGTTTTTCCTACTTTTTCCTCCCACACTTCTTGTGAAACCACTTGACTAAATCACAGCTATGGCCGCTTTTGAAAGGAGAAAGATGTGTGAAATGTGTAAAGTCTTTAGCATAGAGATGGTGTGAGTCAGCAAGCTGCAGAAAGATGTAACACTGTGTATATACAAGTGTCTCATATCAGAAATTAAGACAGAGGGTTCGGACTCTCTAGCAGATTTTATGCTTTGATAACCCATTATCTCCAGTATACCTAATCTTGAGTAACATTTTTTTTCCTAATGAAGCACTCCTTCCCAATATCTGTCTCATTAAGGCCTGATAAAGGTCTGAGGGGGGTCTTATGCAATGAGAAGACTAATTTGCTAATTGTAGGCTTATTTTTAGACTGGTCATCGTGAAGAATCGGAGCTCCCTGCCCTGTCATAACAACAACAGTCATCCCCCTCCTACTCCTTCCCTCATTACCAGCCCTGTTGACCTTTCCTCAGAGCTCATTTTCCAGCCATACTGTGGAGCTATCGATTGGTTGATTCATTTAACAGGGATTATGGGTTTGCCATGCTTCCCTCCCCAGGTTGTCCTATCAACAGTCTTAATAGGGATAAGGTTGTGTAGTCTGGAGTTAATGGCATGGAGTTGGAGAAAAATTTAGTTTCCTTGCACGTGTACATATCAACCGCAATTTCTGATGATTTTGAAGCTTCCTCACCCTCTGAATGTTACAATTATAGAGGAGTTAATATTCAAAGGGAAGCAGAATATCTGAGAATTGAACTTTTCAAAATTGAGAATACGAGAAAACACTTCCCTCATTTCAAACTTGCAGCCGTGTTTGACAGCCGTGTCACTTTATTTCTCACAAGTTCGACTGTACAGTTCCATAATTCATCAAGCATGTGACGGGGAGGAAGAGAAGCCTGAGGTTCGTATGACATGTTCAATGAAATCTGAAGCTTTTAGCAGATTGAGCCAGTTTATAAGGCATTTAAAGTCTATTTCAGAAGCAGTGGAAGGGCGAGAGGTGAGCCATGAAGTGATGAATCAGAATTAAATCAGAATTTTTATGAAAGATGGCTAAATATATCAATACTTTTAGAGGAACAGTGGTCTGAGATAATGGAGATAATAACCCCATCAAGGAAATGCACACACTCGCGCACACACACCAAAGAAAACTGGTAATGTGTTTTAAATGATCTGCCAGGCTGTGGACAGGGGTGTGTGCTACATCCAGTGGGTGGTAAATGAACTGCTCTACATTTTTATGATTTTTTTCAGCCTCCGTTCGTTACATCCAGAGACACTTTCTCGAGGTCAGCTCGTAAACCCTGCCAGAGCCAATCTTTTCCCCACTTTGTAAGATTGCCTGTTGACTCCGCCGCCGACTGCATGGCTCTCCAACCGCTGTGCCGATCTGTGATTTTCCGCATTACTGGAGAAGAATAAAGCAACCAATAAAATCATTGGTCATTGCGCTGGGACTGATTGCAGTGGTGCTATGTGCGACGGTGACTGCAGTTTACCTTTAATGGCAGTGGTTTACCTCACATCCGTCTGGTCACCTGAAAAGATGAAAGTAATCAAAGTCTTTGTGCAAATCCATACAAAAAAAAGAAAGGAAATCAATATCATCATTTAGTTCATATTTTTAAATGAATTTTTGTTTTTTGTGCATCCGCCTGTAGTGACGAACAGTTAAATTTCCATGTTCAGTTATTTTGCTGTTTATTTTCTCAATTTGTCGATTAATGTCAGTAAATTGTGCAAAATGCATATCGCAGTTTCCTAAAGCCCAAGAAGAAATATTGATATTGCTCGTTTTGTCCAACTCACAGTCCAGAACTCTAAAATATTCAGTTTACTGTCATATAAGACAAAGCAAAGAAGCAAATTTTCACATTTGAGGAGATGGAGCCAGCAAATGTTTATTTTTCGTTTTTAAAAAGTCACTCAATTAACCAATCAACAAAATAGTTGCCTATCAAATAATTTATTCTTGCATCTTTATTTTGTTTTTTCTGTTCATTTATGGATAGTGTGTTTACATTATTCCTGAGCCCAGAATTGGTGCTGTAATCGCTGGTTTTCTGCTTGTGCCGACATGTGCGGCACAGCGTGTTCTGCAAAAGTAATGTGTCAACAGGAAGTGAGCAGCTGACCACACAGTGTCCATCTGTAAGCCAACTTGCCCTTCTGTTTTCCTTTCCTAGGCTGTCCCTGCTGGAAGAGTGGCGCGGCGTTCGAGATGAGGCGCTGTCAGAGCTCAGCGGGATTAAGGACTGCATCTTCGTCCACGCCGGGGGCTTTATTGGCGGGAACAAGACGCAGGAAGGAGCCCTGGAGATGGCCCGGAGGACCCTGCAGGCAGCTGCCCAGTCCCCTGCAAATGGAAGCAGCTGACCGGCCAGAGAGAACAGCACATTTTGTTCTTGCGGTCAGTCGTTAGAGAGGATTGCAAGGATCGAAATGTTAATTTGCTATCTTGCAGCTTGTTTGTTCCAGCCAGGGTTAATGTTGTTTTCTTCCGTCTTGCCAGAATGGGGATAGTATGGGAATGGCAGCCAAACAACCTTGGACCAGTACCCTAAATACCTATATTTCAAAATACTCACTCTGAATCATAATGTAGATTCATGTTATCCTCCTTCTCTCTGCCTGTACGGTTTTGGTATTCATTTTCAATAAATGACTATTTGGATTATATTCTGCTCTTCTGTGAACAACTCAGTATTAAGATAAATCCATAAATCCCATATTGGTTTTCCAATTCTGCTCACATCTCTTGGTTTTCATCATCAGCTGAGGTAAAACACGGCCGTCTGTCCGACCAACTCCAGCATCTTCAAAGCCAATGAATACCCCGGCCGCACCTTTCAATGGTTGATTCATATTGACACCTGGATGGTGGTTCGTCCTTTCATTTCCAGAATGCAGACATTAACAACAAAGAGATACAGAGGCTACTTCCGCTGGCTCCAAGATCAAAGCATCAATAATGAGGCCTGATTCATTCTGAGAAAATTATATTTCCAAATGGCACAAAGAGGTGCTCCTTGTGGCAGCCGGTGTCGTGACAAGGTTACCTCCAGTGGGACGAGCCGCACAGTCAATTTCCCTGTAATAAAGTCAGGGGATGTGCCTCGAATTTTCTCATTAATACTCCACATTTTCTCTCCAACTAGCTCTACCTGTTACTCCTCCCTTACTGCGCTCTCCACAAGGCCACCCTCCTGCTCTTACCCTATGTAACCATATTGCTCTATAATTTCATTGCTCTGCGTTTTATTTCCATCAGTGCAGGTGTCATTGTGCAAATGCCACGGCAGAGAAAAATAAAAGAAAAAAGAAACAATTCATGTGTCATTACTGAAAGCTGTTAATGGTGCTCTGCTTCTTTTCTATTTCCTCAATTGTCATTTATTGTGTTCAGTGGTGCGGACCGTTAATTCTTCAGTAACGAGACCCTTTCTTTGTCGCCCTTTAGATTTCCCTGTTTCTCTCTCAACTGAAACAGAGACACTTTTTTATGCTCTGAGTGAATGATGTCTGAATGATGCCTTTACGTCAACAAATTTGCAACGAAAATGCATAGTCATAACAACAGAGCTCTTTGTCATCTAATCTATATTTAGTCTCAAGTTTCAGCTGCTTAATTATTGCTTCCCTTTTAGCTGAGAGTGCAAAGGCTATTTTTAACGGCTTTGGAAATGTATTCTTCCTCTGGCATCTTCTTTTCCACACTTCCTTTGTCTCTCTGTCCCTCTCTCTCTCTCTCTCTCTCGCTCTCTCTCACACTCACACACACACACACACACACACACACACACATTTTAGTGTTATTACTGTGCTCTCTATTTGGCTGGACCTGAGCCAAGGTCTCAATCCAATCTATAAACATTTGTGACAGCCTTTTACAGTCACATGGGTCATGGGTCTGCCAACCAGTGCTGTGTTGTTTTGGGAGACCCTTTTTTCCCCAGCAGGAGACAGTGAAGGTGTGTTCACCACGGTAGTGTAATCTCAGACAGGCTGAGAGACGCATCAATTGAAAGGTGGAAAAAAAAAAAATAAAACGGACTTGTAGCCTAATATGTATTGAGTTGAATTTCCAGCTACTACTTTACCCTTGCATGCACAATTTCAGGCTTATTCATGATCAAGTGCTCTTGCCTGATTGCTTTGCACAGGAAATCACAGGATGCTGCGACTGTATTTTGAAATTCAAAATGTTCTCAAGAGTCTTTTCCAGTATTTGTTTGTTTTTCATTTATTTTAGCCTATGCTCTGCTTTTCCCCTTGCAGAGCCAGAAAGAACGAGCCAGCATGAAGTCCTCTCCTGTCGCCCAAATCACCTACAAAGCAACAATTTTTAATACTTTTTGTTACGTTTTGTCAGCAGCGGTGATATTTTTCTAGTAGTTTCTAACGACGCAGCAACAGCCCAAACCTTTGTGTTGGTCCTGGGTTGTAAGCGTTTTTAGACTCCAGCCCCGGCAAGTCCCAGTTGGCCACACTGTGGAAAAATGGCACACTGAGAGCCTCAGCAGAACACCTGCCCCCAGCCTGACCTGTTGTTAGTGGATTTGATCCCAAGAGAATGATAGGCGAGTTACAAGAAATGCGCCACTGCTTTTTTATCTCTATCTCTCCCACTCCATCAGGCTTACTCAAGATGCAGCCAGGACATGTATTTTGTGTTTTCTGTCCTCCTTTCTTTTCACAACACACATAATGGACAAAATCATAACCGAGCAAGCGCCTTGTGTCTTGGAGGAGCAGATTTCTGCTTCTAGCTGTCAGAGCTTTTCCACTGCCTCTATCTGTTTACAAAAGGTTCATTCAGTTTTCCCCTCAGGAGAGTACAGCCAAACTGCTTCACTTCACTGAAGTCAGCTTTTCCAGTAGAGTTCACATTGTCGTCAACAAACTGCTCCTAGGCATGTACATCCATTAGAATTGCTTTCTATGAGAACATCCCAAATGGACACTACATAACCACCTCCCCTCCTGGCTCAACCCATTTTTTCCATTTCCATTTTTCTTGCTGCAAATTGAACTTCTTGGCCATCATCATGCCTCTCAGTTCAGGGACCAGGAAAATAGACAATGTGTAATACTTTTTTGGGGGGAATTTTATTCTCTGCCATCATGTGTTTTCTCATTATGCATCCCTTTGTCCCTTGTTTTTCTATCTGACAAACCATAAAATTCGGCTTGCCGGCAGCCCTCTTCCTTGCAACCATGGAGACAATCACTTGTCAAGGGTTCTCACAAAAATTCAGCTGTAAACTGGTGGTTAAAGTAAAAAAATATATTTCAAACATTCTGTATTATATTTGTCAGGAGTCAGGATGTCATAGTTTTTAACAGGTTGATGGGAGGGGGAGCCAGCGGAGGATACGTGGTGCCATCATGGCTGTCAGACTTGTCCTCTGCCCCCCGAGGGCTTTTGTGTAGATGGGCAGATATTCTTGCTGCTTATATTAGAAAAGTAAAGGGATAGCAGGGTGCTCACGCCAAGAGTAAACCTCCATTAATAATATTTTGTACATACAGTATGTGTATTGTGTGTGTGTGTGTGTGTCTCCATGTCCTTGTTATTTATATGGAAAGTGTGGGAGTCCCAAGGTTGCCTTGTTGTCCTTCCTCTCCGGTGTTTGTAAATGCATTCATTTATTTGTATGCATATAGATGCATTATCAGCTGTATGTCTACACTGTTCAAATCAGTCTCCATTTTTAACTTGATATGAAGTGGAGTAGTGTGAAGTCTTTATACCATGATGGATGAAGTGTCTTCCTACCTAACCCCCAGCACTACACCTGGAAACAAGACACCAGTGATTAGAAGAGGTGCATCTTCCCTTTAATATGATTTCTTTCAGCTCTATAACTCACCACTCTTGTTTGTCATATTGTGACAGCTGCAAATGGAAAATATTATTTATCTTCACATCTTCACGTTTTTTGGTATAAAAGCTCTATATATATATATAAGCTACATATATAGCTTTTATACATGTGATTCGCTCTTATTTTGCAGGAAGAGATAACGAATGAAAAATCGAATTATACCTACAGGTAATTAGGTTAATATCTCATCTGGAGGTAAGCAGTGTTTTCTCAGAAATCTGAGACTGATGTCCACTATAGTGATGATGACACACCTCCATGTTTGTCTCTTTGTCTGTTACAGACTGAGAGAGAGAGAGAGAGAGCGACAGAGAGAGTTTGCCCCACATCTCTCTTGCTGTAACTACCCTCCGGTACAACAGTCAGTGACGAAGCCGTCTGCAGGCGACAAACACGGAACCACAACTGATTCACTTCTCATCGCTTTTTGAAAACTGTATCTACAGTGAAGAAGAAAAAAAACATTTGCCATCAGAAAAAGTCCGAAGAAAAACTGAAAACGGAGTTTAAAAAAAACAATCTTTATACAGTCTGGATCTCAAACTTCACAAGACACCTCATACGGGTAAGTTATTTTTTCGAATACTTTATATCCATTTATTTTTTATATAATAATGTGAATTAGTGGCCTAAACATGTCGTTGCCGTGGATTTCTCTTTTTAATTTGTATTAACTTTTAACGGGGAGAATAAAAAGCGCGAACATAAAGAGCAAATGCGTTAAAACTTCACAATTATGATTCAAAAGTTGCAAAACGACGCGTAAGAAAAACATGTTTCTTTGCTTGCATGAAGCTAAAATGCTGTTTTCTGAGTTTCCTCACCTTCACGTGGCCCTGCTGACCTGTTTCATTTAGATTAATGTCCTTTACAGTCTAAATGAAATGTAATTGTCACGACAGTGCAGGTTCAATTTATGAAATAAAGGTATTGCGGAATGAAGTCAGACTCAGAAAGCAGGGTGTGTCACTCCACTCATATTTTAGATTAGTTTTGTCCTTCACTTTGAGAGATAGCGAGCCATTTATGAAAAAAGAAAAGAAACAAACAACATTGCAGTCATTAGCTGTAACCACAGTGACAGCTGTATTTGCTTTTGGAGTCTCTCTCCATCCCTGTCTTTCACCCTTTCTCATTCTCATTCTTATTCATGCAGCTGATGATTATTTTTGTTAATTGGGGATTTGCATGCATCTACATTCAGGATGTTAATAACGGATGGGTAATGACTGGTGAACTGAATCCTCACATGGGGGCCACTTGATGGACGTCACAGGGCTGTCAGTCAGACAGACAGACAGACAGACAGACAGTCACTCAGTCAGTCACTCAGTCAGTCAGACAGACAGTCTGTCACCTTTGGGCATATCAGACCAATCTAGGCCACTGTTACTCTGGGGTAGAAGCCTTTAGTGTTTGCCCTCTGTGCAGGAGAATGGAAACACATGACAGTTTTGATTCTATTATGAAGAGGAGGACAAAGCAGAAAGTGCTTGACATTTAAGAGGATGGTCTTCAAACCAAATTCAAGGAGTGTGTTGTGATTTCTGTCTTGGGAACAAGACCATCATTTGGCCGTACGTCTCAACAACAACAACAACAACAACAACAAAAAATGCTCCAAAGACACCTGATTGGATTGTCTGAACAAACTATATTGACACCATTTCCAGACCCACATAGATTTTTTAAAAAAAGTCAGAGACAGTCAGGCAGTCAGATGAGACTGAGCGGCTCTAAAATAGCTTAACACACATAACACATGTAATGTATCCTCCAGTGGTTTTGCCCGTGTGATGCAGTCTGGCCAGATTGGGGTTTTTTTTGTTTTTTTTTTCCTTCAACTTTTGCCTCCAAACCGCAGGAGCAGATGCTAACACCCAGACTACTGCTGGGTTATTTTTTCCAGCTCTGTCACTTATTGACACTGTGGGACTCGGGCAGGATTGATGTTCTTGCCGTTAATAGTGTAGCAGGCAATACTTGGGCTATTGATCCCACCCCTTTCCAACCCCCACCCTGTCCCTACACCCATGGAATATGATTAAGGGGCGATGGCATCATGGGAAAATAAATAGAGGGATAAACAAGAAGAACATTTATTGATGAGTGTAATGTGATGCTTTTCTTCTTGGGTGGGAGAGGTTCAGAAAATCATGCATAATGATTTATGTTCTTTAAATGCAGAAATACAAGAGGGATTTTCAACCTGATTAGATCACTTAAAGTATCATTACTGCTGCTTAGACGGTGATTCACGAGGGAATCGCTGCAATGAAACACTCTGTTGCCTCCTCTAAAAGTCCAATTTCTTTTCAATGATATGAATGAGCACCATCACCAAATATAAATTAGTTACAGTGCAATATGAATATCGAAAGATGTTTTTCTTGCAGTGACATTGCTGTCCTCTGATCGCATTCATCAACTAAACCGGTTTAAGCTCATTTCAGTGTCTAGCTCTTTACCCACTGACCTTTTCCTCCTCCTCCTCTTAAACAAATAATCTGCCCTGTCTGCGTTCATTTGATTGTATGTGTTGTTTAAAGGGTTTGTAAAGAGAGAAATACAGAGAGACTCATCTTTTCAATACTGACCCCTTTTCTCTCAATCTGTCAGATTCTGTTGGTGCGACTGTGTGTGTGTGTGTGTGTGTGTGTGTGTTTGGGACCTGGTGTGTGTCAGGAGGATATGGTGACGCGATGTGCACAGGCTGGTGTGAGGAGAGATGTACCAGCGCCAGTGGAGGAAGACGAAAGGGTAAAGGAGTGGATCTTCATTCATGGCTGTGCGTCTCACTCTTGTTCTCTGTTCTGTGGGGCCAAGCGTCCCCCCAGTGCCCGGACAGCTGCCACTGCGCCTGGGACACGGCCACGGTGCAGTGCTCAGACGCCGGGCTGCGGGAGATCCCAGAGGGGATCCCGGCTGAAACTGTCACCCTCCACCTGGAACGCAACTACATCCGGAACATCCCAGAGAGTGCCTTCAGCAACCTGGTCCACCTGCGGAACCTGTACCTGTCCCACAACCGCATCGACTCGCTCGCCTCGGGGGCCCTGCGGCATCTGGGCCCCGAGCTGCGCCTGCTCGACCTCTCGCATAACCAGCTGAAGCAGGCCAACAGGGAGGAGTTTGGCTCCACACATGCAAAGACACGCCTCTACCACAACCCCTGGCACTGTGACTGCGCCCTCCAGGAGCTGATGGAGTCTCTGAACCTGGAGCCCGAGACGGTGAACGGGATCATTTGTGAGAGCTCTGTGCGGGGTGTGGGTGAGGGGAGCAGGTGGGAGGACCCGGGGTCGCAGGGCGAGCACGCAGGTCAGTCGCTGGTCAAACTGTTGGATTCTGGGGTGAACTTCTGCAGCCTGCAGAGGAAAACCACTGATGTGGCCATGCTGGTGACAATGTTTGTGTGGTTCTTTATGGTCATTGTGTATGTAGTGTACTATGTGAGGCAGAACCAAGCCGAGGCCCGCAGGCATTTGGAGTACCTGAAGAGTTTACCGAGCCCACGCAAAACCCCCACTGAGACAGACACTCTGAGCACCGGTTTCTGAACTTATACTTGGCTGTAATTTAAATGGAATAATCAAACAGCAGTCTTATGGAGAGTGACTGATAAACTTCAAAATGCTGTGTGGAGTTACTGTAAGGCGACTGTGGAGGATGCAGATACAGAGGGAATGGACCTTTTACAGCTGGGTTTTGTGATTACAAGATTTCTTTTTATTTGTTACTGCTGATCCCCCTCCCACGTTTTTCTTAATAATTCTTTTCCTATTGCATTTTCTTCAGTTTATTGGTTTACCCATTTCACCATCTGCACAGAGAAGACAAGAGAGGAAACGGAAAAACGATGATGAAAGGATGAAATAAGACTGTGTCGAAAGAAATTGTTTGAACCTTATAACCTTCTTCTCCCTTTGTAGTCCCTCTTTCCTCTTCTTTTCTTCATGCCTCATACTGTGCCCTTTTATCTTTCATTAAGCTCTAATTAGGAGTGTTTGACCAACTGACCCTTAATGAACACTTGAAAGGCACTAATCAGGTGGAGTGTATTTATCAGGTCAAAAGGGAGAGTTTGCAAACTCAAACGTGTGTCTTTGTCTAATTGCTTGTTTCAGTTGTGTGTGTGGGTGTGTGCGCATGTGGTGTTTTTGTGCATTGTTGTTGCGGCCATTTTTTCTTTAATAGCATTGCTTTTGCACGGATGCTATTTAAGCCTTTCCCATTGCACGGTCACTAAGCCAGTTGTTTCTGTGCTTGTGGAGAACTGCTGATCTAAATCTACTCTCAGGGAGCCATTAGAGCTGGAGGTGAACTATATTGTCTCCAACCTGCAGCCACCAGCTCCAAAAAAATCTGGCTTAGTGTTCATACAGCGGACACAGATTGGTACAGAGAAATCTCAACCAGAAGTGGGTCGCTGTTATAAATTACATTAGTATAGCCATTTATCCTGAGAGGAGCTGTTAGTTTAGCTTTAATTAATCTCTTGAGTCCTGCTTCCTCTCTGCACTGATTGCTGTGTACAAATGGTTCCGTCTCCCATTTTCCATATAGGCTGTATAACTGATTTTTTTTTTATCTGCTGTGGAAATGAGCACTTTTTTTTTCAGTTAGTACATTTAATGATTGTAATGTTGAGAGTAATGCAATTCCTGACACGTCGGGCATGTATACTATAGGTGCACTGAATATCCAGCTCAGAGTAAATGGAACAAAACGTGACTGGATTAACAGGCACCTTTTTTAATTTCACTTGAGTTCATCGTAATCATATTGACTGTGAGCTGGAGCATTATTCTCTGAGGGGAGGGGTTATTTGTCGTTCTGCACAGATACAAATAGAAACTGTAAAATGCCTCTCTCAAATTTTTAGTCAACAACATTTAATGTGAATTTAGGACAGTAGTTCCCAACTTGGGGGTCAGAACCCCCACAGGAGGGTAAATGATGAAAATACACAAAATGGTGTTACGTTGTTATTTTGTTTCTCAGATGTTAATATGAGGGGTCAGGTGTAGCCATTGCTCCATTTTAACCGGTCTCGAGCCAAACAGGCTGGAAACAACTGGTTTAAGAGGATGTTTTGAGCCATGCTAGCAGCGTGGCTCTATGGATGGCAATGTCGTTTTTGATCTCTCATGATGTAATTTGGTACAAACATTCATGTTCCCACCTGAATTACTTGTAATAACTTGGTGATCCCTTAACCTGCAAAATAATGACATTATTCCCATCATCCCCAGCTGTACTTTGTGTTCACTGCTAATTAGCAAATGTTAGAATGCTAACATGCTAAACTAAGATGGTTAACAGTCATGGTAAACATCAACATTAGCATGTTAGCATCATCATTGTGAACATGTAGCTCAAAGTGCCGCTGTGCTGCTAGCATGGCTGTAGACAATTACTCTTATTCATATGTCTTTAATCCCTGCCGGGTTAAAGTGTACAGTTACAAACTTCTAAGTGTTCATGGATATAGTAAAGTATAACTGTCCCCCATTTTATTTAACAATTGGGTTGGTGAGAGCAGAGGCAAAACCTAGAATAGGTCAACTTACTTTGTGTGCTGTAACGTGCTAAACGTGGTGTGCGTGTTTTGTAATCTACAGAGGAAGACTGGTTCAAGTCTGTGTTGTTCAGGATGAACACATAATTTGAATCAGAACTAGAGTCAGTCAAAGTATGAGTAGAACAATGTTGATATTGTTATGATAAATGTAAAATCCGGTCTCTGGTGGTAGACCACAGGCTAAAAGATGAGAATAAAAAAAGATGGATATTCTGTGACTTTAAAAACAAAACTCTCCGTGGATACCCTTGTGAAGCTCTGTTGGTGTAACTTCACGCTTTCCTGAATGTTATCTGTCTGTCACAAATCATACATCTAATGTGGATGTTGCCAGAGCTCAGTTTCCTGAATGCATCTTTACCATTAACATAATCTTTAACTACCTTTGGCTTATTATGATACAATAATGCTAATAACCCAAAACACAAGAACCAAGCATGTCATCTGTGTGTGGTTTTTTCTGTCGGTAGTTTTTTTTATTGGTGATGTATTTCTGTTCTGGTGATGGTTTTCTCTCCTGTTTGTATGCCATTAATTATTCAAACAAGGATAAAGTCATAGATCGGAAACCATTACATTAAATAATAAATGAACTATCAAAAAGTGATGTCAGGAAAAAAAAACAAAAAACAACACAACAAATATATAAAAAATAAAAGAAACGTTGCTCTACTTTGTTCATAGAAATGCTTCTACCTTTTATTGCTAGTGTAAGTTGAAAAAGGCAAGAAGATGAGGAGCAGTAATAGTAGTACAGGAAGACATTATCAGTTCACAGTATGAGCTGATCATGGTCGGCAGTGTTTCCTATTTCTACTCTACCATGCGTTAAAATGAAAGGAAATGACTGAAAAACTATTTTACATTTATAAAAAAAGTACATGATATGAACTTTCACCACCTCCCTCTTCAACGTTGACTTTGTTTTTTTTCTATCACCGGCAAACAAATTCGAAATGACCCCGCATTCATCCCTCTCTCCACTGCCTTTGCTTGACATCTGAGCTGTTTCTCCCCCTGGAAATATATCCGGACATCACGACAAAAACACTAAGTGGAAGCAGGGCACAGTGAAATGTTTAGGCGTGAC
Organism: Seriola aureovittata; assembly: GCF_021018895.1. NCBI lineage: Eukaryota > Metazoa > Chordata > Actinopteri > Carangiformes > Carangidae > Seriola > Seriola aureovittata. The sequence continues at coordinate 20,136,056 of NC_079365.1, read as the reverse complement.
TTTTTTCTTTTTAAGGAATTTCCTTGGGGAAGAGTAAAACCCATTGCCCCAGATATTTCAACAGGGGGGAGCACAAAGCAGGATATAAATAAAAAGCAACTTCAGCCTGTTACTTGGTTTTGTCTTTTATTTCCAATTTACATTAATTAAAACGTAACAAAAACAAGTCATGATCATAATAATAATATAATAATGCTATTATTATTAATAATAATACTATTATTAATAATAAAAAATATACACAACCTCACACAAATGAACCCTCTGCACTGGCTGTCTGAACTGGAGCAACAAAGTCAAACACACCTTTAATCTCTTCAGCCGTGTGCGTGAGTACGCCGTGGCAGAGGGCACGCCCTGTGTGAGGGGACTGATGGGAGGACGTAGAGAGGGATGGGGGAGGGGGTCAAAGGTCACAGCAAATGGGGGGCAGCAGACTGGGCTTTCATGACCAAACTTTTCAAAAATATCGGTCATATTATTTGTCTAAAATATGGAATTTGTAAACAATGATTCACGGGGGAAAAGGCCTTAGTTCAATTTGTGATGGTTTTTTTTTGTGTGAGGTAGCTTTAAAATATCAAAACAAATATAAAGAAAACTTAAAAAAAATAAAAAATTAGATGCGTTCCAAATTGGACATGCCTTGATTGTAAAAACTCATCAGGGGCATGTTTGTTTACATACATGGGTTGAAGCAGGAGGGAGGGGCGAGGCAGTGGACATTTATCACCCTGAAATCCAGAGTCCCAGGGTGAAATGCTCTCTCTGAGAAACTGTATATATATGTATACACACATATACATATATATACATATATACAAGTCACTACAAATGAGTATCTGGTTGTTAAAAAATACAGACTGTTTTACAACAATAGCACCATTGACTTTTATTATAATACACAGTAACTTTTTGATACACTGTGGCGGTAGAAATAGGAACACCTGCACTTTCTAAATAGATAGATTTTTGGTTTCAAGGAGATATTTATGTTTTAGTGGATATGGTACAAGAGTGATGACGTGGTTAGAAAAGAGGAGGAAGCAAGAGAGGAAGTTGGTGGAAGGTTTTTTTTTTTTTCTTTTTTAAATATGTGTAAGTGGGCTTTTTATTACTTAGCAACAAACTCAGTCCTACCGCACCTGGGACCCAAACCTAAACAATAAATAAATAACACCAACACATTTTTCTCTCTCTAGTTCCCTGGTATGTTCCCGTACTCTCCTCGTACTTCCTCCTTCTTGTTCGTGGATGTGGGGTCGGGGTGGGTAAGAGGGGGTTGCTGTTCACCCAGGACGAAGTGGAGGCTTTGGGGGGAATGCCGGGTATCCATGGGGCAGGGCAGGGCGAGTTGACTGGAGGCAATGCTGGATGAATCACAGATGACAGTTGCTAGTGCCATTCAGTGCAGATATCCTACGGAGTTCGACTTGGAAAAAGCACTTTTTACTTAGAAAAAAAGTCCCGTTTAAAAAAAGTGTCTTGATTTTTCTTTTTCTCTCTTTCTCTCCTCCTTTATCTGAAGTGTGCTCCTCTTTCATTTAAATTTTTTTCAAATTTCCACTTTTTTGTTTCTCTTCTTTTCGATCCCTCATTCTCTACAAGAAGCAGACTGCTCCAACTTCGACTCCGAACTCCTGCTCTGCTCCACCAATATCCATGGGGGCAATGTCCACAATGGGGAGACGAGAGGTCTTCTGCGATCTGTATTCGATCACTGTCTTGCCCCACTGTCCTGTGTGTTTCTGCACAGAGGGGAAAAAAGACACAATGGCTGAAAAATGACCTATGACTTCACAAAAACTGCATGAGAATGAGATTAGTTAGGCGAGTCTGAGTGAACACCAGAGAGTAAAAAAATAAGTGAATTATACCAATTTGCGTCAATGTCTAAAATGATCTTGAGTATGCATGTAGAAAAACTGTGTTGAATAAGCCAGTCTTACTGTGCAGCCGTCCTCCATCACGCTGTAAGTGAAGCGGCTGTTGCCCTCGGCTCTGATCTCCACGTCGTTGGAGCCCTGCAGCAGCACGGCCTTCTTCAGGTTGCCCATTGAGGCGTCCATGTAGGCCACGCTGTTCTTACAGTGGTAGGTGAGGTTCTGAGAGGCCTCGGTGGACAGCAGTCTCAGGAAGGTCATCTGAATGGCAGCAGTGTTGGGCGCCAGGCTGTCATCACCATAGCTAAACTGCAAGGCCACAAGTAAGAAAGAGGAATGTTTTTGTGATTAATAAGCTGTTATTTTGGTTTTAAAATTTTTTTACAGACATGCTCAGATTTTTTTTAAAGCCCCATTGCTATAAAATGTTGATATAAAAATGAAGACAATCCTGAAGGCAGGGGGCAGGTGTACAGGTGAATTTTGCTTTCAGCCAGTGTGTTTTTTTGAAACCACCACTAGGAGTCACCAAAGTTGGAAATGTTCAAATCGTACACATAGGGACTTTAACGCAGATTTGTTTTAACCAATTCTCACACAGATTTTATTTTCCTTCACATTCAAATTCACTGTGTCTCCTGCTGCAAGAAAACCTTGATATCCCCAGGTTACAGTGGGTAAGGTTGTTTTGCGATAACTACTAATTTTTGTTCTGGTAGTACAGGACAAAAAGAAAACCGTAAATGACAGGCCGGAAAGCCTTTCAACACGTGTTCTCAAATGAGGACTCAAATTATTTGTTGGAAAATTGCATTTTATGAATCATATACACCAAGATTTTTCTGTTACTAATTTTCTTAAAAATCTTAATAAATTTCACAGTTTCTTAATAATCAAATTCCATCCACTATCAGAACCCACTGTGCAGGGTCACCGGGTAGAGCGTATCCCAGCACACACTGGGTGAGAGGACAATATAATCAGTGTAACATGAATAAATTCCCTGACCCCTCTTTTTATAAAAAAAAAAAGAAAAAAGAAAGATAGAAAAGAAAACAATGAGACTTGAGCCAAATTAAAAATAAAATGCTAATGTCAAGAGTCAATCTGTGTTTACATTACAGTACGAATAGGAGTGGAGGGCATGGAGTTGAACGGAAAGCTGAAAATCGTGATGCGACTTACGTGGAATCCTCCGTTCATTGTCTCTCCGAACCAGACGTGTTTGCGGTCTTTGCTCTTGCTGGACCACCAGTTCTTGCGAGGGATGCTGGAAGGCTTGGGGTAGACGCAGGACTCTCCTGTCTCCATGTTGCAGAAGACCTTGATTGCATCAATAGTGCAGCCCTGATTGGGGTCGATCCAGTACTCTCCTACAGGCAAAGAAACCCCCAAAAAACATTAGCTCTAGGGTGAGATTTCTCCCCTTTTATGTAGCCCCTCTTGGCTGCATAAATAGCTGATTATCATCCAAGCTTTAGTAGATAATGGTATGACATATTGTTATATTTGATATATTGCTATATATGAGCCAAATGCAAACACTCCCAGAGTTTACCAAATTTGAGGTGCCAACATGAAATGCCACATTACTTGTGTCTACTTCATCGCCCCACCCTAATCTGAGCACTTCTTCCCGGTGTCACTCACCGCTCTTCCAGTCAGGATGGCAGAGCTTCAGGTCCCTGCAGGTGCGAGCAGGGTTTTTCTTGGATCCCTCGGGGCTGCGGATGTTCTCGATCTGGTTGTTGAGAGATTTCAAGGTGGCGTCAACCTCAGCATCGTGCTGACGGAGGTTTCCGGAAGCCTGGTCGGCCCTCATGTACCTGAGAGGATCAGGGGACTTCTCAGTCTGACCCAGGCCAGCGAAGGCAGACATATCGATGCCAGGGCCGGGGGGACCAGGAGGACCGGGGGGTCCAGGGTTTCCAGGGGGACCCTGAGCGAAAAAGGAGAGAGAAAGAAAGTCAGAAAGATTATATTTATCACTTCACATGATTAAGGCATTTCTTTTTTTTGTCCAGTCATCGCTCCACTTGTGTATTCTCATTTCTTGCTCACAAATGGAGGATTATTCTTCCCTCTCCAATCAGACTAGACAAGTCCCTCCTCACCTCCCACAATAGGTGCAGGAAATGCTGCCATCTGTTCTGCAATCTGGCCTCTCATTTCAGTTTTCTCAAATTGGACTTCCCTCTCAGTTTGAACAATGAGTGTATCGCAAACAACTTGTGATATGTGATGCCAACAAAAGCTCTCGCTACGTCTTATTTACTTCTTCATCAAACTTATACATCTCATTCAGAAGGTCTTCAGACCCCTTCAGTTTTTTTTGTTTTTTTTACAGTTTGTTCATAAGGCTGCAACATAACAAAATGTGAAAACAGTAGAGGGTCTGAATACTCTCTGAATGCACTGTAGTTGCTTTAAAACTCCCTTTTTCCCAATGAAGTTTTTCTTTCCTTTTTGTTGTTTTGTGTCAAATGTCAATATAATTAAATTCATTGCTTTATTTGCTGTATAATTTAATCTATTCATTGATGGAGTAAGTCTTTTAGTAATCCCTCTTTAATTCCCATTTTAGTATCAATGTCTTCAAGTGGTATCAAGATATTATTCACATGTTTAAACAAAGCAATATTTTATATATTAATTTATATTTCTTTATTGGCCAAGATGTCAGGGTAGTTGTGATTTTGATTTATTAGTGACACAAATTTAGTTAGTTTATGGAACATTTGTTTCTAGAAGCAAAACTGAACCTGCTGCCCCTAAATTGGTCTGATTGGCCAATAGCAGCATGCAATTTCAAACTTGTGCCACATTTCTGGTTTCAAAGCAATGCTGTCATTTAGGGCTTTGGATTTTTGATGCAGTTCTGGTGTAGAAGCCAGAGAACAGATCAAAATCATTACTGCAATGATTCTGATATTTTCCATTCAATTTTTGCTGAATAATGCACCACTTTACTTTACTGCCCTGCCTCCTTCTCAGGTCTTCTTCATAATAACTTACTGTTGCCATTTGTATCTTATTATTTACAGGTGGAGAAAGTTCTGTGGGTACTCACAGCGGGACCGGTCTCTCCAGAGCGACCACGAGGTCCAGGGGGTCCAATGGGTCCTGGCAGACCGTTTGCACCGTCCTTTCCAGCAGGGCCAACAGGTCCAGGGGGTCCCTACATAAACAGACGGAGAAAAAGTCTTGATGTTAAGCTCTAAAGACACTACATGTGAAGTGATATTCCAATATTTTGCTATTGTTTATACTCACTCTTTGTCCAGAAGGTCCAGCAGGTCCAGTAGCACCCTGGTCTCCAGCTTGACCCTAGAACAGATGATGACAGATTTATACATAGTAAATCATCAGACTATTGTAACAAAAAGCGGTGGATGCACATTTATTTATATTCTGGCTAGATGCTTACCGGAGGTCCGGGCAGACCCTGCAGACCAGTGAAGCCTCTGTGTCCCTTCTGTCCTCTCTCACCGCCCTCTCCAGCCTCACCTTTGTCACCACGGGGTCCTTGGGGTCCCTGGGAACAAGAGTAAAGCTTTTTAATTCACCTGTGTTTGCTTGCTGAAGTGTTTCTATCCTGTAAACTCCAAATCTTAATTTCACTCTCGGATGGATAAACCAATTCTGTGTTCAGACTTTTGGTTATGCAAATAATTTAATGCGTGTGCGTGTCTGTCAATGTTCAGAAAGATACGTACAGGCATTCCTCTTGCTCCGGCAGGTCCTGGAGGTCCAGAAGGTCCTTGTGCACCCTGAGAAAGAAAAACAAAAGAGCTACTTATTTTACAGTAGAAACGTAGTGCTCGGGAAATGACTGGAGCAGTATTTTGTACTGACAGTATCTTTTAATATGTGGGGGATTAACATCATCATCTGGTTCTGTTTTTCCCTTTTAAAAGGTGCTCTCACCCAAACACCTACAAATCAGTGTGTGTACATACTGTATACCCATCACCTATGTGCCCTACTGTCCATTTCATAGTTGGTAAAGGAATAGTTGCTTGTTACAAGACCTGTAGGTAATTATTAAGATAAGAATGCAATTTTCCAAAATGTCAAATATGTCTTCTGGAGCAAGACAATTTTGCACAAAGGTTCATTTAAGGAGCAAATAATACAGATTACAAGTAGAACACCTCAGTGAAATGAACTGAATAAATCTGTGAAAAAGGGGAGACATTTTTTCTCTTTAACTACAGGTCAGTTAGACCGTGATAAAACACTTGAGACATCCTCCTCTGTGCTTATGTGCTATCAGACAATATGCTAATTTCCAGCAGGTGAAGAACCCACCTCATTATAATCATGCCTCTTCTCTGCAGGCAATAAAACTTTTCTAAGAAACACCCTGTTGTATTAAGAAAATGGCGACAGTTTCACTTGTGCTGGAGCTACTACTCACAGCCTCTCCTCTGTCTCCCTGTTTGCCGGTAGGACCAACAGGACCGGAGGCACCAGGAGCGCCTGGGGCACCAGGAGCACCAGCAGGACCGGTGTTACCACGATCACCCTGCAGCACAGAGAGCACAAAAGTCAAGTGATGGAAGCTATGAACACAGGATATCCTACCTTTAGCCTGCACTGCAAGTAGAAATGTCGAGATACAGTAAGACTCAGAAATTTCCAAACACATTGAAAAGGAAAACAGCAGCTTCAAGAAAAGAAGTAGTGCTGCGTGCTGTCATCTGACAACAAAAGCTCTTGCACACTGAAAGGATGGACCAATAGCTCTCCAATCGTTTATTTGTGACAACAGGCTAAGATTCTGTTTGAGTTAAAGGTTATTGCATTTTCAGCAATTTAGTCATTTTACAGGCAGTTTAAGAACAGCTCTGGCAAACTGTTGCCTGAATCAATAAAATTCATGGTTTATATTGTTTGAACCAGAGATGCAATCACTGTCCAATAAGTTCATTCATGTCACTAACATTTGCTATCAAAAGCTGACAGGCAAAGGGCCTTAAACAGAATAGGTACAATGATTTGTAATTACAGCACAGAGTGATGGATGTAGTGTCCTGTGTTTCTCACCTTGATTCCAGCTGCACCATCTCTACCAGGAGGTCCATCAGATCCAGGGTTGCCCTGTGAGATGACAGAACAATATCAAGTGTTAATAGCCTCCACCTCCGGCGAGCCAGATGTCCTATTGAATACTGATCAGCTGCATTAATGATACGGTGCAAACACACATGCAAATGTAACATGATGCAAATCGCAGTGCATTTTAATGGACTTGGCCTCCAGACCGAAAATTCTGTCATGTCAGTCTTGGAATATGAATAGTTAAGATCGTCTGTGTGCTGGACATTCTCTGACCTCTCTGCCAGGCTCTCCTCCAGGTCCAGTGAGTCCAGGAGGTCCAACTGGTCCAGGGGGTCCACGGTCTCCAGCGCCACCAGGACCTCCCTGCTTTCCGGGCTCACCCTGAGAGGAGAAGACTCATTAGTACACTTAAACAAAATCTAATAAATCACAATAACATTATAATTTACCTAGAAATAGAACTCATCATATGATTTGCCCGCAGGTCCATTCACTCACACTTTTCACTCTAACATCTAAGTGAGTCACTGTTTGTGGAAACAACCCAGCGAACATAGTTTGGGTAAGATCACCATCCCTACGAACTGTTACAGATATATCTGGCTGATAATATCCTCCATAAACAGATATGTTGTGCAAGTTAAGTCCTCAAATGGAGATGAGGACATTTGGCCTCAGTAGTGGTATTCTCTAAGATCAGCATTGACAACTGCTTAATCGTGCCTTAGAGACCTGATAGCTGATGTTCAACAGGACAGCCTGAAAATCGGATTGTCTGAGTTCATGTGAGAGGTTATTCCCATTTGGACAACAATGAAATCTGTGTCAGAGCACTTCATCCTTATCTTGCCACAGTCTGTCTACATCTTAAAGCTCAGTGTTCTCTGCAGAATTCAAGTGTGAAAATAGGTTAACACCTATTAAAACTAGGTGTTGTAGACATAAAATACAGCATATTTTTGCAACTTCATCTAATCCCCTCAGATTTATTTAGAAACTGGTCTTGGACAATAGTTTTGTAGAAGTTTCCAGAACCTGGTCACTAACTCCAAAGCACAAATGTATTTGAATGGCCCACATTTCGATCCCATTGTGATCTTTGTCATGTTTTAAAATGTTCGCCATGCTGATAGACTCTATGATGACATAAAACGCATGTGTAATATAAAATACAGCAACTGCTCGGCCTATTCATCTCCTCAAATGTATTTAGAAACTGGCTTTGGTAATATTGGAGATGTTTCCAGCAGAGCCGCCATGATTTTCGTCAGTTTGAAAATCAGAAGCAAAGACGAGTGATGCATTCATCCAGTCAGTTGTAGTAATGGTTCGTGTTGATGTCTTAATTAATTACATCGACTAAATCTATTACACAGACCACTTGAAATGCTAATTTACCCACGAACAAGCTACTTAATCTAAAAACTAAATTTATTTACTTTTCTTTTATTTTCAATAGCGACAGAATATTGCCTCAATCCAGAGATACCAAACTCGGAACACCTGCTGCCTTCAAGGAGACCAAACTGTATCTGCACTTCAAACTCCACTTCCGTTATTGAAAGCACATGCTCGACTTGAAACGTTCCTGGGTGAGTTTGGCTTTTTTGGCACCTGTTTCATGCATGCTGATGAATAATTAAAGGTAAGGACATGCCCACTGAGATGTTGTAAGTAGGGGACATGGCTCGTGTCACATATCAGATAGTGAGAGATCTAAGCAGGGGGAGCCGTCTTGTCTCGTGTCACACTGTACATCAAATGGAGTCAGTTCACCAGGAGAGAAGCCCTGGCTCATGTGAGATGTGATTTGACTGTGATCTAATTAGGACAGCAGACTGACAGTCCAGAGCCAGTCTGAGGGTTTCTACACTCACTTGTGCTAAGTGACATTAGGTAGTGTGCTCTTGAGTTCCAGCCTCTAAAAAGTGAGGACTGTGTAGGGCTGTAACTAACAACTATTTTCCTTATCGATAAATCTGCTGATTATTTTCTTGAGTAATCAGAATGTATGAAAGGTAAGTCAGCTTAAACACACTGCACCTTGTGAGAAGACAAGCCAATAGACATGTGTTTTCTTACGCTGCAGTGTGATGAGCTCTCTCAGTCACAGAAGAAAAATGATTGATTGACATTATTAATTACTATTGTGAATCAAATATCTTATACATTTCTACAAAACAAGGGGATTTGAAGATTCCCCCTTGGCCTCTTGGAAATTGTGACGGGCATCTTTCAGTTTTTGTCTGACATTTATTATAGACTAAAAAGTAACCGATAGCTACCGTCTGAATCTGTATATTGATTACTTGAGTAGGTGAACATTATGTTACTTACAGAAGGTCCAGGCAGACCAGGGAAACCTCTCTCACCACGCTGTCCAGGTAGACCGACAATACCGCGCTGACCGGCCAAACCCTGAGGACCTGAAGGACCTGGGGGGCCCTGTGAGGGACAAAAAAAAAAAGAGGCAGAAAACACAGTTAACATGTGGCTAATGTATTGTCATTTGCTGCCATTTATCATTTGTGCCATCAATTCATTTGATTAGAGTTTGTCATTATTTCATTATGTTATTTTTCTTCCTTTCTTTTCATTATTGAGATAAGATAAAAGCACACATGATATTTGAGACTAATACCAGTGATAATATATCGGCCTACGTCCTTTTATTTTACATGAACTCATAACATAAACATAACGCAGCCTTAGATCATTTGAAATTGTAAGATGTACATAATAAAAAGTTGAATGAATAAATAAATAAATATTAAAATAAACTAAGTTAATAAGTTAATAATTAACTTTAAGATCATTTTTTCTAAACCTGTTCGTAATATACGCTATTTTCTTTTTATAATTCCTTCATCTTTTAGCCTTGCCTATTTGGCCAAGAGGTTAGGTGAAAAGATCCATATCACTCTTAGGTCTGTACAGTAAATATTAAGCTCCAGTGAGCAGCCAGTTAGCTTAGCTTAGCTTAGTTTAGCTTAGCATAGCATAAAGACCCAGCGCCTCTAATGGATGGTTTTATGTGTCAGTCCATTTCTTGGCTGGGAGCAGTCACTTCTGGAGTTTTGTTGTTACTGGGATGTTGCACACCAACGGACAAAGACTCCTTTGAGTCACCAAGCATTATAGTTTGTTGACAGATGAATACAACGGAATACAAAGCAGTTTATTTTAAAGCTTGTGTTTTAGCAACATTTTATTTATACCTCTGCTTGCTTCTGTTTCTGTCATGTTTCTTTATGATTTCTGATTTATTTATATCTTCTGTCATTTGCTCCATCTGAGATTTTACAACTCTCAGTCGCAGCAACACACATCAACATCAATCTCTCCATCCATCCTTTCAGGTCTGTTTCATCCACATCACCTCACTCCACTCTGCCACATGTCCTGTGGTGTGCAACACTGAAAGCTCCCCTAACCCATGTTCACAAAAAAAAACAAAACACCTGAGACACACCGTTCAGCTGACAGACAAAGGCCTTGATGTGTTAATACATGGTTCCAGCTTTCATATATGTAATCTATAGGGGGGAAGGGTCTGGACCCAGCAGCTATCTTCATGTTTGAGTATGCAATCATCTGTGATGTGTCATTATCTTGACAGGACTCGTTGTGTGTGTTTATGACGGGTGTGTGCGTAGTGCTAAGTGCAGGAAAGGTAAAAGCCTGAGGTCCTTGTCATCAGTCTGTCACTGGGCCTGTGCTGCCCCGTGCTGTCATGTGTCTTGGTCTGCTATTACAGCCAGTGATGGACACTGACAGCTGTGTGTATTAATGGAGAATGTGCTCAGCTGTTGTCCATTACTGATGAAATTGGCTCTTTGTGCTGACAGAGCGACGTAAAAATCGACAGAAATTTAGAAAACAAACACATTTGATCATTTTCGTCTCCCTGTAATGGACACCTGTGTTCACCTTTGACGATTTTCAAGGAGACGTGCGGTCTGAAGAGCGGCTAAGTATGTGCGCATGTGGGTGCTGGAGGGATTGGAGAGGTATTTCAAGTGTCACAAGGTCAAGAAGTTACAGATGATGTAAAAGCCCAGCTGTGTCTTGAGTAGGTATATGGAGGAATATGATTAAAGAATGACAAACTCACAGGAGGACCATCCTCTCCAGCATCTCCCTTCTCTCCAGAAGTGCCAGCAGGACCGCGGAGCCCAGCGTCACCCTGTCTGCCTGGAGGTCCACCATCTCCCCTCACTCCTTTGGGTCCATCTTTGCCAGGAGGGCCGGCAGGACCAGCAGGTCCAGGATTACCCTGAGAAGTGTAAGAATAACATACATTAAATGGAGTGACAATATATGTCAATTCTATGGTGTACAAGCCCTTATACACAAGCAATCATGTCTCTATTATTTCAATGAGCCATAGGGCATCTGTGTATCTTTAAATAACTTTTAATAACACATATCACACATTAGCAGATTTACATAATCAGACTTGTTTCTCACAATATGTTGCACTTCTTTTTATCAAGTCTATAAAAAATATTCTAAACAAGCTACAACAAATCCCACTGCGCTGGTAGTGTTTATGTGCTGGAACAGCAAGTGTAAGTGCTTTAGAGGGGCAAATTAAAAAGGCTTCCTGGGTGACAGTAAGTCAGGTGGCATTTAGGAAACACTGTATCTGTTCTGCTGCACCAGTTCTTCTTTGTAAAGCATAAATCAAGCCCATTTTTCTTCTTCTTTCCCATACTTGGGGTTATATCCATAAAGCTTCTTTTCCCATATTACCAGACATTATCTATTTGACATTTATTTTTACTAGAGGTCTACGTAAAAGTAGCGTAGATCAGAAAAATGTCTATCAAATAATGTAGAAAATATCTACATCAATGTCATATGTCTGTTTTTTGGTATCAACACTATAACTGTATTTTTCTCATATGTATACAGACTCAGTTGGATGGATGCAGACTGAACTTACATTGGGACCAGGGGGTCCAACACGGCCAGCAGCTCCAGGGAAACCAGTGGCACCCTGACAGAGAAAGATTCATTTAGATAAAGCCAAAAATAATTTCACAAAATAATGGTTCCTGCACATGCTACTATGAGACAAAGATGAAAAGCATTTTTAAAAAGTCACTTACAGGAGGTCCCTGAGCACCACGAGCACCTTTAGGTCCAGAAACACCTGTAGGACCCTGCAAGAGAAAAGCACATTACTGTCTGACATTTGTTTTATGTTTTAGAGAGGGCAATATAAACCTAAATCTAAAAAACACTTTCAGTTGCCGTGAAATAATGCTGGAATATATTCAGTTGACGGGGAGGTTGTCTGCCTCAGATCATTTTTTATTCTGCCCGGTGTGGCACAATCAGTGACAAGGACAGCTTTCAACCTGGCGTGACGTTCGCCCCTCCACAGATGAAAATAAAGGATGATTTTTCTTCTGATTTGTGCATTTTTCTCTTCTCATAAAAAAGACTGTCAGTCAGTGTCTGTCTTGCTGTTGTTTATAAACCCTCATTATTTAGGGATTAGACAAAGCAAAAAAAAAAAAGACTGTTCGGTTCAGCGTGTAAAATAAAAAATAAAAAATCTAGAGTGACACCCACTGCAGGTCCAGGGGCACCAGATGGTCCTTGGGGTCCAGGGGCACCAGCGTCTCCCTTCTGTCCAGATTCTCCCTGCTCTCCCTTGGTTCCAGGTTGACCGTCAGCTCCCTGAAAGAAAAAGACACAAACAGTTATGTTACATGTCGGTCATCAAAACAACAAATGTTCATATTTGTGAATGAGCTATTTGTTAAAAACCGAGGATGGTGCTACTTGATATCCTAAAATGAATTTGGTTAAAGGGGCAGTCTGCTAGTGTTGCACATACAAGATCAGTTAACTAACTAGTCATGGTTAATGGTTGGTGTGAAAACAGCTGTGCTGTATAATGTTTTCTGTGGCTTTATAAGAGGATTAATGACAGAAAACCTGCATTACAAATTACAGGTGTGGATTATTTCTCGGGCATGGAAAGTCAAATGAAAATATGCTACTGAGTTGCACTATGGAAATCGTAGGATCCAGTGTTTTTGGAGCTTGAGGTACACTAAAAGTCTGTATATTTTATCCTCTGCTACTTTGATTTTGACCATTATTTTTTAAATGTGTCCCCGTCAGCCTTCCAACTTTGTGGAAGTGCAATATCAAATTGATGAAGTATCCCTTCAGGGTGGGGAATGCATACATAACTGTATGCTTTAAATCTCAGTCAAATCGGTATGAAACCACGACACATTACAACCACTACACTTTATCATCTACACTGAAGATTCGAACTTCAGGTGAAAAAGTAGCAAAGTACAATTTTCAGGTACTCGTACTTTACTTGAGTTTCATTTTCTGGTGCTTTATACTTCTACTCCACTACAATAATACAATATCTTTATTGACGAGTTACTCGGCAGATTCAGAGTAATAACACAAAATATGATCAATAAATAAATTATGATGTATTATTATAGATAATGATAAGACTTTGATCCTGTGGGGAAATTCACAAACTACCCAGCAGAATATAGTAGAGATAAGCCCGAGCTTTACCAACTGAAACATTACAGTAATGTCCACAACACGTGCTTTAAGTAGATTTTGACATTAATATTTTTCTACAATGCAGTGTATACCTTTACTCAAATAAAAGACCAGAGCACTTCTTCCATATTAACAAATGGGGAATTTGTAAAGTGACGCCATGTAATATTTGAAAGAAGAAATTATTACATATTACTATATTTACTAATATTAATATTACTCTTACGAATTAAATAAAACACAACTTTGCTCAATTGAATACATTCTGATAGAACATTTGATGGGCCTGATTAGCTCGTGGTGGCTAATGTTAGCAAACTTTGTATAGATATTGTTTGCTCACTGACTTTATGATTGCTGCTGCTGCTGCTGCTGCTGCTGCTGCTGCTGCTGCAGTGCATTTTAGCATTCGTCTCAACTGTGTAACTGTCACTGTGGCCACAGCGGCTGGTGTTACATATTATATGATATTATATTTACTGTGGAAAAAACATGCTTCAAAACAGAAAAGAAGTGCAGAAGGTGATTAGTTTTCTTTCAGCTTTTATTTTTGTTGTGATGGCTTCAACAGCAATTAAAAGCCTACGACTGTCAAAAGATTTAAAGGGCGCCGCTGATGTTTTGTACAACATCTATGTCTGTGTTCAGTCAGTGAAGTGAGAAGCTGTGATGTTACAGCCTGTGAGCTGTGAACCAAAAATATTTAGACACCTTGTAGTGTTACTCATCCTGACATAAATTCAATAATTAATCATAGTGCAACCTAGAAAAAAAAACACATATGATAGATTGTGTTGTCAGCACAACATTGATGAAACTCCATTTGGAAGGATGCAGCTTATTAAAAACATTTAGTTGATGACGGCCTGGAGTCTTTGGGAGGAACTAAATGGATGAGTGATGTGAAGACTTCCGACTATCTACACACTCATCTCTCTCCGCTGAATAATACACTGAGGAAACTCTGCCAAGATAAAAAATGATTCGGTGAGGGCTGAAACAGAGGTGAACGTATAAGGATATTCAAGTGTTCCCAGATAGTGCTAATAAAAATCAAAGCTTGTCAGGTTGACGCTAGTCATCTCAGAGCTTGTGACTATACAAAGCTGGAATCTCATTTTTCCAGGAAACAAAGCATGAAGTGATGTTTTGAATCCTCTTTTTATTTATAGAAAACAATAGCAACACTTTCACTGTAACTTGATTTGATTATTATGTTGTATATCTACTGTATTGTGTATTTCTATACCTCTGGAATAGGTTATATATACAATTAAATATTACATCTTTTTTTACACTGGAAGAGTTAGTAATTACTGTGCTTATTTTTTCTCTAACTTTTGTTACTGGTTTTAAAAGGGTGCTAGTTATAGTGCTTTTAAGTTTAATATATGTGTATTATATTTTTAATTTCTGTCCTTCACATACTTATCTCCCTCTTTTATGTGTAAATATAAATACTTATGACTTAATGGAGATTCAACTTAGATTTTTTAAATTTAGATTAAAATTTTTATTGCTATGACTTAACAAGTCAAGAAGTCGCACATTGCTCAAAGGCTGTAGAGGACATGTCATGACATTAAGTCTACGGCTCTGCAGTGATGTTCTTCAGATTTCTACAGACCTATGAGCTGGTCACTGTTGTGTTTTTGTTACTTACAGGGGGTCCAGCAAATCCAGCAGGCCCAGGAGGTCCAGTCTCACCCCTGTCACCCTGAAAGAAGAGAAGCAAGAAAAACTCAATGGGTAGTCCGGGCTGCAACGCTGTGTGAGCAAGTGAGGGAAACGTAAATGTGTTCTTTCTGAAATCCAACAACACAACAACTCAGATGTACTCTGTTTTAAAACTATCATCTCTGATCTTTCTGGCTCTAAAGGATAACTCACTTCTGAAAAGTGTTAAATTGGATAAAATCAATCTCTACCTGGTAGTGTACTACAAGGCACTACAGGCGCACTAAATTCATACTCTGAGCTTTTTCTTTCTTTTTTTTTTCTTTTACTATGACAACGACATCCCACTTGTTAAATAAACTGATACTAGTTATTAAACTGTGACACTTACAGGCGCACCGCGGGTACCAGGAGCTCCAGAAGGACCAGCAGGACCAGATTCTCCCTGAAAGGAAAGACAGCATCAAGCCATAAACACTGGGTTCAGATACACTGTCAGTGACAGGTATGGCCTTCATATCTCATACACTTAAAACAATAAACCATGTCAAAAAGAAATGATACAAACTAAATTAGTATTAATAGATTACAAAGAAAATTTCAACTCACATTTAGACTTAAAAGAAAAATGATGCAGCACTCACCTTCTCACCGTTGGGGCCAGAGGGACCTGGAGGACCGATGGGACCAGTGAGACCCTGTGACAGGAAACAGGAAAGGGTGTAAAAACTTTGTTAAAAAGTTTGAACCAGCACGAGAATTAACATTTTATCTTGAACTCAGCTCTGAAGCACTGAACACCCCTGTTTGTAAAAAAGAAAAGACTTGAACTGCAGCAAGTCAATACATTCTGTCCATAATCAACACTGACCATTATCGTTTATGAAAAACAAAAATGGATGGCAATGACTCACTCTGGCACCGTCTTTGCCGGGAGCACCTTCAGGTCCTTTCTCTCCAATGTCACCCTATGGGGTTAAAAAACACAAAACAAATCAGTCACCTGACAGTCGTAGGCATAAAACTTCAACTCAATATTTAACATTTTTTATTCTGTTATTAACACTTTGTTCTCATCATGACTTACTCTGTCTCCTTTAGGTCCGGGAATGCCAGCAGCTCCTCTCTCTCCAGGCATACCCTGCAGGCCGGGGGGTCCTTGAGCTCCAGCGGCACCGGCAGGTCCAATGGCTCCCTATGACGGAGGAGAAATAAATGGAGATGGATTCATGCAGTATCCTGAAGTTACTGTATATGATGTAAGCGCCTGCTACAGATGTGAGGAGGTGCCGTTTGCGTAGTGATGCATTCAAGGTTTTGCGCTGAAACCTTGACTTTTGTTGAGAATGTTTTTGCTGTCACATTTCAGATTGCTTTTGCCAAGACTTTGTGTTTATTTACACACGAGTCAGAAATACAAAAATGCTGCTCTTATAGAGTGAGAACGCATCCACTTCAACAAAACAGACAATCTGTCTCAGCAAGTTCTGCTCAAGGTTATCAATTGATGGAAAGGAAAGAAAAAAACAGCTGTTAAATATTAATCACCTGACACAGGCTGTTCACTTTCTGGATTAAAATAAACTTTAGCCAACTCTTTTGACCAAAAAGTCAGTCAATCAGTTTTGGATATAAAAAATATCTCAAATTCTATGTGTTCCTTTTAAAGCTGTATTTTAAAGAAAGAATGGGGAGTTTGATCATAAAAAAAAAAAAAAATTCTATTCGACATATCAAAGCCAAGAAAATGGAAGGAAATGCAGGCTTTGATTTTGTTCATAAGTGGCTCCACTAGGCCCACTCCTGGTCAGAAGTTGTCAGGCTTATCAGGGCTGCTTTCTGCTGCAGCCTCAGACTGAAGATCAGACATACATCTCCAGTCATTAAACTGTAGCCACAAGGCTCTTGCAGCCTCCATGTTGGCTATGAATGCATTAAAACTGTACATCAGCCCCCTTAGTTCCAATACAATGTGTCTTGAGCAACAAATCCTTCTGAATCTTTCTCATATTTCCTGCTTCACCCTCCACAACCTCTCTGTTGATTTCTCCTCCATCACTCATGTCAGCTCTATAATCCTCATCCTCTCTATCCACTCCTGTCTGACCTCAAGGGGAAGAAAACCTATGAACTGGGATTAAAATCTGACCCGATAACAAATCAAGAGTGGGAACTGCAGCCGCTCTGAGCTCTTTCTCTACTTACAGTGCTGTTGTGAGAAATTACTGCAGTGACTGAAATGTGTTGATGGCTGATAAACGAGTGACTGTGCAACTTGGTTGGAAATACACTGGGTTACCTGGTGTTTAGGGAACATATAGAAAATATTATTTCTCTTTAAAATACTCACATTTTTTATGAACTCATTAAAATGTAGTATTCCAATACAGGTAAATTGAATCCTGCAGATCCTTATTATGGTGATAATATAGTTCTTTATTCAAATGATGCAGGGTTCCCTGCAGTGTGTACATATAGTGTTTATACAGGTACAGTATGCATCATCCAGTGATATAGTGTTTATATCCAGATATGTGTGCACAGTTTGTATGCTTGTATGGCCATACAGTGTGTATATGACTATATATGGAGTATATGTGACTGGATGTCTATGTGCACATAGACGTTTTGCTTAATTCAAATAATTAATGATCAATAACTAATTGTATGAATAAATTCACAAAAAAGCAAAGATTAGAGGAGAGTTGAAAAAAATAGCACAGGTTTATGTGGCAGAAATGTTTGTTTTTTTCCTTTCCTCTCCTGTTAATCACTTTGTGACGCCTCAGGTTACTCGTCCAAAACCCTAGTTTGTGGACTGCTCCCCCGAGGCCACCAGAGCGCCCCATAATTAATACAGTTCTATAAAATTAGACATTTGCCTTCAGGTAAACTGAGCAGAGGTGTTATTTCATACAGCCAAAAGACTGTCAACTACTAACTACTAACAGATCACAAGATGTGTCAGGATCTGGGTGGTTGACTTCCTCCCACAGAAAATTTTTAGGCTACATGTACACAATTCAGGCAATTATTATTCAATCACATGCTCCGATTGCTGTGTTTCTGCAGCTGAATGCGATAACATGATGATATCAAATCTGGCGTAAGTACCACAGAATCATATTTGCCAGAGGTGTGAGTACATCTCAGGGAATAACATTTAATAATTTGAAAACTTTCCAAATGCTGGACTCACCTTGGGTCCGTCAGTTCCAGGAGTTCCAGGAAGACCTCTGGGTCCCTGCAGACCCTGAGGACCAGCAGCTCCTCTCTCTCCGGGGAAACCACGCTCTCCCTGAACAGTGACACAACGAAAATTAGCGGGCATGTCTGACAATCAGTCGAGTTAAAGTTAAAGTTAAATCAAGACGGTCAACTTACTCTGGGGCCAGTGGCACCGGCAGCTCCACCCTCTCCAGGAACACCCTGAAACGATAAAAAGAAAGACAGGTTCAGGGAAAAGATGAGTGGGATCAGTGTCTGACAAGTCAAGCAATAAATACGTAAAAAAAGGGGAACTACTACAACCAGTACTAGTACTACTACTGGTAGATTTAGTAATACTCTAGACTGGCTTGCAGCTTTTCCATTCACAGTGAAACAACATTGTAAATAGACACAAGATCTGTAAGAGAAAATGTTCAGAATCACTGAAATGGTGGAGCAACAAACTGCTTTTATTAATTTTTATTATTATTTATTTTCTATTATTTATACAGGGTAAGTATACCAGAATATACCTGCTCTCATACAGCAACATCGGGTTAACAGTTTAGTAGAAAAATACTAATGCTGTCAGGTGGGAGTTAAGTACATGTAATTACAGCATCCACCAAATTACTTTCAGGATCTCTTCTCGTCAAGCCTATGATAGATTAATACCAGTATTTCCACTGCGATTATGTGACCTTACAAGATGTATTTCACCAAACAAGTGCACCCACCTGGTCTCCAGGCTTGCCTCCCTCGCCAGGGGGGCCAGGAGGTCCAGGCAGACCCTGTTTATGGAAGAGAAACAAACAGTTGTAATACAGTCATTTTTAATCAGGTCAGAGTGTACTGATGTCTGCTCAGTAGAATACCAGATATAAAGTGAGTGATGTTTTTATTTGTTACACTGTAAAAACAGTGATACATTTACTACTAATACACTTACTACTACTAAACCGCTAATGGTTTGTGAAGACAGACTCACCTGGAAGCCAGAGGGACCGGGCTGTCCTTGCTCTCCTCTCTCTCCAGCAGGGCCCTACGTAGATAATCCATAATTCATGATCACAGTCAACTTCTATCATTAACTAAATGTCAGCAATTTCACATCAGACTTTGATGGTTAATATGGTGGGAAAATATTGCTAAACTTGCCATTAATGCAGCTCTGATAACGATCAATATCATATGAATAATTTTGATTTTACATATCAGGTTAACTCAGGTCAAATAGGCTTAATTTTGTTTAAACAGAAACTTCAAAACAAGCTGAAAGTCTGTGAGTCAGTGACGCCATCTGACAATATTCAGACATTTGTGTCAAAGCCTTTTTTTCCCCCCCAGACAGAGCTATGATCGAGGCAGTCTAGGAAATAGAGATATCGTTGGGTTGCTTCTAAGTGTAGACTCAGAAAAGGGAAAGATAATATCAGTGTTGAAGCTATTGGAGTGGGATGGGGAGGGAGGTGTGAGATACGTACAGCAGGGCCAGGGGGTCCAGCAGGGCCGGTTTCTCCATCTTTGCCAGGCAGACCCTGAGGAGAGGAAGAAAGAGAGTGAGGAGGGAGGAGGGGGCAACAAATAGATAGATATCAACAGTTAAGCCAAAGGTGATGCTATTAACTGGAAAGACATCTGATAGCTATAATTGAGCTTTTCAACATGCTTCTCATGTGGAAGCTGAACTACAGACGTAACGGTAGATCAGTGGTGAGTCACAGTAGATAGAGAGTACAAAACTTTCTGTATATTTGAACAGAAACTTTCAATTTGATCTGTTTAAATAAATATTCCTGTATAGTCTGTTAAATCAATCATAGGCTGGTTGACTTTTTGAAATTGCAGCCCATGTTGGATAAATGTGGAACACACCAGTGAAAAAACTTACTCTCAGACCAGGAGCTCCAGATAGTCCTTTCTCACCAGACTTGCCAGACTCACCCTAATCACAACACAAACAAAATGCAGCGGTTAGTCAAAAGGCCACGGCTGATTTGCTTTGTCCTGTACCTATTTTAGGAGCAGAGAGGGTACATGTGATATTGAATAGCATAGAAATGTTCAGCAGTAATCCAGGAGAATAGGCATAGAGTGTATTTCTGATTTAGAAGGTCTATAGGCCCACATCTATGATATTAAAACAGTAGAACACTTTACAGATAACTTTAGCTGTAGTACTGTACTTACAGTCGCTCCCTTGGGTCCGGGGAATCCCATGACACCAGGCTGTCCACGGGCTCCCTGTGGGCCGGGGGGTCCTGGACGTCCATCCTCACCAGGAGCTCCCTGGTGAAGTAAAGTCAAGTCAATTTAGTTACAGAGCACGGTTGCAAAGTGCTTTACAGAGAAATAAAAAAAGAAATCTAAGCAATAGACAGTATAAGCAGACATGTAGTCAGGATCACATTTGTACAAAAATAAAAGCAGTTGTAAAAAGATGGGTCTGATAGCGAGGGCTAAACTGTTACAACATCTGGGGCAAAAAGCGGAAAATGCTAAATCACGACTGTATTTTGACTAGAGATGTGAAGTGCAGAGGAAGTAATTTCTCAGAGGATCTTGCCAAAACTGGTGCTGTAGGTTTGGAGTGGGGTCTAACAGAGAAATTTCCAGCAACATATCAAATAATCTCTCCTAATCAATCTGTCCATATGCCAGTCCCTCAGTCAGAAGAATTAAACAACTGCTTAATCTGAAAGTAAACTTAACTGGTTAAACCAATGTTTTATTGAGATACAGTCCCTGAACGAAAATAATTTTTTTTAAAGTGAACATAATATTTATTTAGCCTATATGAAAAAGAGTTAGGAAACAGACTGGGCTGAAAACACACTTCAGGATTAAGCTTTATCATGAGAAACAGGAGCCTGTCTAGCCAAACAGAGTTTGGTGAGTACAGTGTGTCAGACTTTGTTGCTCTAAAAAACAGGATAGTTGAACCTGCTTGAAACACAAACACCACTGGGGATGAGGCTGGTGGATAATGGGTGGATAAATCTCCTGCAATTTGATTTGAAACCACTTATGAGTCATTATGTGATGAGAGCACATTTGATAAAATGATGAGTCTCTCCTGTTTGTAATATAAAACCAAAACAAAAAAACATATAGCCCATAATACTGCATGGAGATATGTGCTGTGTTATCAAGACACAACTACATTATTGTTGTTACAGGATAAAAACAGTTTGTAAAAGCACTTACAGAAGGTCCAACTTTGCCTTGAGGACCAGCGTCACCAGGGCGTCCAGTCAGGCCCTGTCAGGGAAGAAACATAGTCGAAATCCAGATGAGTCATCAGACATGTGCTAAATAAAGGTGGGAACATATGGCACTGTGGGAAACTGTTTTACACCTCTGATTGGCCGTGTGTGCAAGAAGCGACAGTTCAACACCTGCTGATGGAAATGAGTAAGAACTGAAACATGAATGAGGGATCAGCTTGGTTCACTGCAGGTGCAGTTTGGGAGATAAAATCACTACAGGAAGAGCAAATGCAAAATAGTACACTCCCTGTGAAATCAGCTGTATCAGGCCTTCTGTGGCTGCAGACAAGCGTCAGGGTCAGCTTGGTTTAGAGATTTTCTAAACTAACTAAAAATCTGTTTCTCGCTCTTGGGAAGGACAACTGAATATGTCAAAAAGTTGTATAAAAACCTTTCGTGGCTCCCGATGGAGCTGTGTGAAAAATATCTGATAAACATACTCAAATGATATCATTTGAGTCAGCGTCGGCTGGGGCTGAGGACTACAAATTTGAAAATGAAAAAAAATCTGCGGGTGCAGAGTGGGAAATAAGCTCACTCCTTATCTCTGCTTGAGGCTAGCAGCTCAGGGCTACGTTAGCCGCAACTATTATAACACACCTGAATCTCTGACCAACCTGTTGGTGGTCGTGCTGCATTGTGTGTTATGTAGGCACCTGGTTTAAACAAGGTTTTCAGTTTATCTCTGTGAGTCTCCTAAATTTATGAAAGTGCACCACTAAATCACGGGAGCATCCATTCAAGTGTTCATTCATGAGCTGAGATAAATCTCCCACTTCTTAAGCTAAATTAACCATAAAAACTCAATTGTCACAAAGCTTAAAATGGGGCTGTTTTTCTTACAGCATGAAAATGTACTTTTTGGAGATACAAGGTTTTTACACGATAAGAAAGGGTGTGGGGAGCTGAGAATTAAAATACAACAACAAATTAGGACTGAGCCGTATCTGCAGCTAGATAATAATTTGTTAAATCACCATATTATAACGTTTTATCTTCAGTTGCAGTGTGTAATCTGAAGAATGGGTGACATCTGACACTGTGTGTATTGTACTGATATTGACTCTTATGACAATTATTATTTCTGCAGATCACAAACATCCAGATCTGTGATAAAAGCACTGTAGATAAACGACAAACTTACCCTGGCACCAGGCAGACCAGACTCTCCAGGACGGCCGGGGTCACCGTTAGCACCCTTAGGACCACTAGCACCAGCGGGTCCACGCTCACCGGGGGCTCCCTGTGTTAGGAGAAAGAATATAAAACAGGAGTTGGTCACTCAGTTAATCACTAAAGAGGCAACGCTTCAATTCTCAAACCGCAGAGGAAATGAGTTTCCCTTTTAATAGTGCAAAGGAGTTTCATTGACCTGCTGGAGATGAGAAGATTAAATTTTGACAGACTCATTTTGGTATAAATGAAATTGTGTGGGGAGAAGATAATGTTAAATGAGATGCTGGCTTTGCTGATATGGGACATGTAGGTCACTAGTGCATGACTGGCTTATGAGCCATGCTGCCATCTTGAGGCCACATGGTGGAGTTACATGTATTACTGAAACATGATGAAACAGGCGCGCTGACAAATTTCCCTCTTTGCTCGTCACAGGAAAAAAGTGATTTATTAAGTTCTCTCGTCAGTTAGGCTGCTGATCTGAGTCCAGCGTGAACCACGAGGAAGCGTTTCACTTATTACACGCCTCATCGACTACATCATTTCAAAACTGTAAGCCACTTTGTGCACTTTAACTTCATTTGAGATTTATTCTGACTTAATGAGGGGAAAAATTATCTCTGAGAGAGGTCGTCAGGGACAACTGATGCTGAAAATATTCAAAAGATGCTGAGTGCTTTATCCATTTTTTTCTTTCTTGCCCTTACCATGGCGCAGTCAAATATGACTAATGAGAAATGCTTTTTAGTAATTCCCAAATAATTAGTTCTTAATTCTTTATTCCCAGGTTGGAGCTCTGACTCCATTTCTCAGCTTTAAAATGCTAATTATCTATGTAAACACTGTGGAGCCATGAAGGTAAAGCTACAGTATGAAAACCTTCCTCCTTTGGTCTTTCATTTTGAAATGAATTGTATGTGTCAGAAAGCCAACTGTTTGGGGTAAAAATTATGTAACAACATCAGTGACACATTATGTTGTAGAAATAAATAATTTAGTTTTGATTCTTTATTATTATTTATCTAAAATATAATGCAGTTTTGTAGACCATTTGTTTATTTATGGCTTTTTGAGAACTGCTCACATTAAATTGTCTGTATAGCTTAAATTATCACTGTTCTGCAAATTTTTCTCAAACTGTTGTTTCACCTGTTATTTCATCTATATGTTTACACATGTATAATATTAACATGCAGCAGGTTGTTTTGGTATTTTAACAACTAACACCAGATATGAACTAAAATCCTGATTGTACTAAAGTGTTGTTCAAGGAAATCAACTGAAATATACTGTATGCCCCAGTTGTTTGTAATGATGCTGTGAAGCAGTTTGAGGCCAAATTGTTTTCCTCAGCTCAGTGCTGACTGCTGCTAAATTGAAAGTTGCCAGGGGGCAGCATTATAAATGGCTGATCAGTTTTAATAAACAAATTATTTTTTGTCCAAAGCAAGAGTATGAAGACCAGAAGAAACAATAACACGTAATCAAGGTACCATCTTTATGAGACAGAACAGTATCTACATTAAATTTAGTTTTTTTCCCGGTTTGTGCAAGGTTTTTGCAGAGATATGTAATCCATTGTGAATGACAGTTGCGTGGATGTGGATTTATTTTCTGGCAAGAGGGAGAATGTATACAGGCCTGTTTGAAGCCCTGGGAGTTCTGAGTCTCCGCTCTCCCAAGAGTGCCACAGCAGAGTAATGTCACTTCTCATATAATACAAGACAGATGACACAACACCACAACAGTGGAACAGCGAGAGCCTTATCTTTTTATGGTTGGATTTGAGGGTTATCAAATCACATTGAGTGAAATTGAATTTCAGTTTATGGTGATGTGATTTTTAATCAATATGCGTCCGGCAGGATGTGACAATGTTGTGATTAGATGATTCAGAAATGTCAGTTGACAAAAAAAAAACAAAAAAACAAAGTAATTGCCAATGGCAATTTTCAAATCCAATTTGAAGCAGATGGAATATGTTAATTATCGGTTTCACAGATTTAAACCCGTGACACACACACAGCTGCATCATTTCAAGCTCTCAGCCTTTCTCGTCCAGATCGGTATCCTCTAAATACATCTGTTCGTTTTCTCTTTCAGAGCAGATTTTCTGTTCCGACAGCAATAATAAAATCTCTTCTCAGAAATGACTGACAATATGATGATACTCACCTTGGGACCAGCCAGACCATCTTGACCAGGGAAACCACGGTTACCGGGGGCTCCCTACACAGAAAACATAAAACCACAGTCAAGGTTATGATTACAACAACAGTATCAACAAAGCAAGAACAATATAAGTCAATGAATCTCTTGAAGAGGTTCCCTGGTGGTATCAAACTAAATACGGAAGACTTTAATTCTATCAAATTTTGATTTGATTGAAATTATCCATCTTCCAAACATAGAAACTGTTTCACTTTTATATTTTTCATATTGTCTCCAAATGCGCAATATACACGCCAATGCAATACATTCCTGATTCAATAGCGACAAAAACTTCCATGTATGAATTTTGTGGGTCAAACCTCTTCTGTGTGATGTGATATATGTGACATATTAATAGATCTATAACATAAAAACATGTGACAACCTTTGATCTAAGAATCTACACAACAGGGAACCTGTTATTCTTTTATTCAATAAGGTACTGTACCAGAGTGGTGCAATACAGCAAGCATTTTTTAAAACATAGAAAATAAGCTGGTTTAAGTACTTACTCTCTCTCCAGGAGGTCCAAGTGGTCCAGCAGCACCGGGCTCACCCCTGGGTCCTCTCTTGCCCTCTTCTCCCTGTGGGCCATGTGCTCCCTGAGGACCAGCTGGTCCCTGCAAAACACATTCGTAAAAGACTGTGTTAATACAGGAAAAGATTTTGTTTTTATCACATATCTAAAGCCTATGTGAAAACCTTCAGGAGCACCAGTTCTTTTCAGTGTCATAACTGTTGAACTCAGCCTTCACTGTGTTAGTTATTGTTATGCATACTTATCATTTGGTACAGTGTTTACATACTGTATCAGTGGATTTGGATTTTTTGAATAGATGAAGAATCAGGGAATACAGGGACAATTAAAAGACAACAAAACAAAACTCACAAGTTCTCCTTTTGGTCCAGCCTCTCCCTTGAATCCTGGAATACCTGGGTCTCCCTAAACAGCAACACACAGACGGACAAGCGAGAGGGAGAGTGAGAGAGAGAAAGCAGCAGGTTGTTTTTTTGTTTTTTCTTTCAGTTCCATTTCATTATTTGGAAGATGGAATCAGCAGCTGATATTGTCTGGGAACTGGGAATAACTTTGGACCTAAATTGTTTCCAAGCAACACAACTCCAATGACAGGGACTATCTGTGGTTCACGCATGATTCAGTGAGTACATACAGATGTTCCTTTGGGCCCGAGAGGTCCAGTAGCTCCCTGAGGCCCGGGAGGCCCACGAGGTCCTGGGAAACCAGGAGCACCAGCGATACCAGGAGCACCCTTCAGAGAGAGAAACAGACATGAAGCCAGTCAGCTAATTGGTCACTTAACCATCCATCTAACTGGATGTAGATTTACATTTCAATATGTTTAAATGATTATAAATCAGATGTACATTCTGCACTATAAAAGCATCGATGACAACAATGGTGACACAATTGCGATGTTCAACTATCTCATGTCACACTTTAGAGATGCAGTAGAAAGCTCAGTGTGAGGTTTTTCTTTTCATGGGTCGGATTCAGACTGACCAATAACTATGACTTCAGACTGATGATGTGAAACGTTGCAATTTAATTTACAATACTATGGGTCTGGCGTTCTGTATTGCAACTGCAATTATATCATAGTTATAGATTATGTACACTAAAGCAGTTCTGAGACTGACTGTGAGGAAAGCACTTTTACTGTTCAACAGCTAAATGGAAAAATATGCAGTGAGAAGGAGGCAGTTTGAAATACAGACAAATAGCTGCTTTAAACTTACAGATGATCCTTTAGCTCCAGGGATGCCATCAGTACCGGGGTTGCCCTGTAAAGACACAGTGACAAAGCAAGTCAATACACTGCAATAACTGGTCCTGATTCAGTTATTGTTCTGGCACTGTTTGCGCTAATCAACAATAATAGAAATAATAAAAATATAAACTCATATGACACAAAGAGATATATTTAAAATCTGTTATTTTACATAAAGTAATGCTTGGTAATGTTAAGTTTTTCCTTTTAAATAAATGTTTATAGCATCACTTACAGAAGCGCCAGAAGGTCCAGATGATCCAGGAGTGCCAGACTCTCCACGAGGTCCCTGAGCACCCTCAGGTCCACGAGCACCAGTAGGACCAGCTTCTCCCTGATCAGCAACACAGAAGAAAGAAAAAAAATTATAAATGCGGGAAAAGATCGTTGGAAGTTTAAGTACATCTAATAATTGGCAACCAGCTAAAAAAAGCAGACAAATCCTACAGAAAACAGAAAGAAATTAAGTGATGATAAATATCTCTTTTACAGGATAAAGCTTAGACATGGATAACAGGAGATTAGGTTTAACCTGAACATGAACTGACTTTCAATGCAGTCATTTAAAAAAATATATAATCTCAAATACTATATGTATTAGAATGGAGGTTTATCTAGCACATATGCACAACACAGCCCTAAAATACACAATGTCAGTGCCATAACTCTCTATTTCTGACCATAAGCCTGGTTCAGAAAAGTATATAAAACCTAAAATAAATTTAAAAACTGCTGCTACTAATGTTTAGACATTATTAGACAAAAATGTCTGGAATGCAGGAAAAGATATTTTATGACAGAACAGTAGTTATGTTTAGGGTGATATGAATGAAATCAATATCCCAATTTTATTTAAAATATTTTTCCAATATTTAAACATATGTAAATAAGGCTAATGTATGCATAATAATGTAAACTAATGTTTGATATGATGAACTGTGTTCCATGTTCTGCTTTACATCAGACTTAACTCTTCCAGCTCTTTGTGGTCGCTTTGTCTCTCTCTGTACTGATTTTGTGTCTCTTTTTTTTTTGTCGTTTTACGTTTGAAATCTCTTTCAGAACAATGTACACCTCTTTGTGGATGTTTTGCCTCTCCATGTTGGTGGTTTAGCATCTCTTGAATCTCTTTGTAGATGTTTTACATCCGTTTATGGCATCTATTGCATCTGCATTTTTTTTTATTGTTGATGGTTTTACATTGTTTTATAAGTTTTTGTAGTCGCTTTGCATCTCTTTTTGGTCATTATATAGTATTTTGCAGGTGAAGACCAGGTGCCTCGTGACTCCTCGCACCCCTGGGCCTGTGCCCGGTAGACCTGTTCGGTAATCCATCCATGATGACACACTTAATCGACGCAGCCTCTGAACACAGGTGGGTCATTTAAACCATCTATCTCCACTCTGGTATCCTACTTACATATTATTTATTTGAAAGCTCTGCTACAAACACCTGCTATTAGCACTACTGCTGCTCACATTGCCGTTTTAAAAGCCCGCTAGTTCACCGACAGCGCGGTCACGTCGCATGATGAGCTTAAAATGAAAAGATATAAAAAGTTTGAGTCGCTGACCAGACTCTGCTCGGCGGCCATTTTTTTCTCTTCTGGCAGATGTTTCCTGTCAATTTAGGACCTGCTCCAACTCTGACCCAAGGATTTACGCGACTGTCCGTGGAGATCATCACTGCTTTACTTCACCAAGGTAAATATTTTTCCATTTCTAATATGCCTGTCATCATGTGCTGCGTCTCTGCTCCGTTCCCTCGTTGTTTGGTTGCATAGAGAAGCTCAGGTGTGCGCTGCTCCTCAGCGGAGGTGAACGACAAACCAATAATTTAGTCTTCACCTCTGAAGTATTTTTGGAAAACCGAAACATTTTATTGGAAGACAATTCTGATAAAGTGTAAATCTCACTTCTGTGGCGCTTGGCTATGTTAGCTCTAGCTTAAGTGTGGAATTGGGCTCATTGTTGTCCCCTTGTGGTCGTCGGGGGAAAAACACCCACTACAAGTGCACCAGAACACTTGACTGGGATTGGGTAGATTTATATAAAGTGTTCTCAAACAATAGTTTGGGGTTTTACAAGAGAATGCTTTGGCTGGTATTATGTCCCATGGGTGTGTGCGTATGTTGTCTCTGCTTTAGCTTCTGCTGCTGGATGCTAATGCTAAATTTGATTAGATGTTGATAGAATTTTTTTCTTCTTGTGGCTGCTGAGCTCATTTTTCTTTTGGTTGCTGTTTGGTATACATCATGCTTTACTTGTGTCTGTTTACACTGTGGTGAAATATGCTTGATTATCATTATGAGCGCTGTTGGCTGTATTGTATTTTGTGGCATGTTTCCTCGTTGCTGTTGTTTTGGGCAGTTTAACATGACTTCTCATGCACACCACCCATTCATTCATGTAATCATTTCCCTGTTATAGTGGCTGGATTGAAAACTCTACATGGCTTTTGTCACGCACAATATGAAAAGTCACAGCATTTTCACTCAAATGAATGTGCTTTACTATTCTTCACACCCAAGCTACACTACATCTAACTTATTTAGTTCAATTTCAATTTTGTATAGAGCCAAATTACAGCACACATTACCCCAAGGCACTTTACAGGGTAAGGTCAAGACCTTACCTAGGTCTTAGTGTTGTTGTTGTTGTTGTTGTGATGAAGCCAGAGCCTAGCCACCAAATATCAACTATGTGTATATATAGTATTCACATAATAAATATGTTGCCTGGCTAAATGCAGTTAATTGCTTATTTTCTGGCTTAATTCTGGAAAAAAGAAAGCTGCTTGGAGTTGAATATTTATATAACAGAAGCATTTAAATGAACAAATAATGACTTTTCTGTGTTTTCTATGCCTCTCCAAGTCATGTTATCCAAAGCCAAGTGCATAATGTTTTATGGACCTTCTGGGTCTGTATAAAAAATGACTTCAGCTTCTATTCAGAGGAACTCAAGTCAATATTTTGCGCCCCACCCCCTCCTATGGACAGAAGCCAGATATTTTACCACACTGATGGTATGCAGCCTCATGGTGGTGAATGGAATTCCTTTGCTATTGCTGCAGCTTTGTACACTTTGCAGACTCAATAGTATGACATAATAGTTTGTAAGTATTTGCAAAAATAGTGACGTAGTAGTTCAAATTCTTCTTCTCTCTAAGCCTCCTGTAAAGGCCAATATTTTACTGGCTGTGAAACTGAGGTGAAAACTTTGACAAAAGGAATATTGCCAGTTTATTTTTTAGATAAAGTTATGGAAAATGTTTCAGTATATTTAAGAGGTTGTTGCTTGGAGGTTGCAAAATAATACAATTTTAAATAGTCAGCTGGAGCTGGATAAAAATTGTCCCATTTAGATCTGCAAGGTTTATTCAGTTGAAGTTCAGGTAATTGTGTTGTTTCTGTCTTGCTAGCTTTTTTTTTTTTTTTACTGTGTTAGTCTTGGGTCCCTTTTATATATGCAAAGCCTTGCTCATAAGGTCCAGAGAGGGAAAAAAATAAAATGAGGCTGAAGGGACTTAACAGGCAGGTCTGATCCAAGCGGACAGACTGAGCGCTCTGAAAGGTACAGCGAAAACAACGTAATATGAGATTTTTAATGTTCCTCACCATGGGACACTTCCTCGGATGTTAAAGCCACACAAAAACACCCATTCACACAGAGGCAGACAGACTCTCCTGTAGATAAACATTAAGCTATACTGTATGTGTTTATAGATGTAACTTGATACAATGCATAACCACATGTACAGACGCACGTTTTCACATCTTGAGTCTAGTTTTCGAATGATTACTTTGAGGGGAACTCCTGGATTTTGTAAAGAGATGCTTCATTTGTAATTCCTAAAAGTTTTCCCAAACTATCAAGGGGCTCGAATAAGAAAGCAAACCACCAGCACTAGGCCCTCGAGCACAGATCTGAGTCTGTCTACCATGCAGGAGGAATAAATCAGATAAAAAGCAGAGAGAAAAAAGGGGAAAAAAAAGACAGTGAGAGCGAGTGAGACAGGGAGAATAACACTTTAAAAACCCCTCCTCCCTAATTTTCCACACAGATGGAGGCTTAAAGCACTTTTCAATGCAGTGCAGCTTTCTCCAGTTTCACTAAAGCATTTCAACTTGTCTCCACAAATCCTCCCTGAGCTGTGTGCTGCTGTTTTTTCAGATATAAACTTTTTGATTTGATTCAAGAAAGTCTTATTTTAACTAGCCTACATAGAATTCACAAAACCCAATTTTCTTTCGCCTGTTACGCACAGTTTTGCTTTGTTTGAGAAAAAGTCAGTTCAGCTGTAAGTTCAGTTACGTTGGCTAGATTTCTCTCAGAAAGAAAGGGGCAGACACAGAGACGCACTCATTCATTCTCTCAAACACAACGGTAGTGAAGGTAAAGAGGAAACGGTGGCACCGGCCGACTCACCTTTGCACCAGGAGAGCCAGGGAAGCCAGGAGCTCCAGAAGGACCGACAGGGCCCTACAGAGACAAAAAGACAGACTTTCAGCTCAACTATTATTCACTGAGAGTTCTAGGTGTAGAGAAGTAGAGGCTACTCTCATACTGCAGAGGGGTGTGTGTGGACAAGTGAGGGTTCGGAGAAACAGGGATGTTTGGTGTTTATATACTGTGTTTATTATTAATACTCAAACCAAATGATGAAAGTGAATTAAATGAGACTCATGATGATACTCACTGGGGGACCAGCAGGGCCGGGCAAGCCATCATTTCCACGGGCTCCCTAAAAATAGTAAGAAATGCATCATCAACACGTGACAGAAAAACAGTAGGACAAAGGTTTCCTTAATAATGGGATGTAAATAGTTTCACACAAGCTATTCAAATTAGCAAACTGGTCCATGAGAGTAATGTAATGGATTAGGCTTTACACACTCCTCCAAATTACAGTGCACTTATTACCACAAGTGCTACAGTTTGGTACAATAAAAGTAAAACCCCTAAACTGCACTCTAAGGATATGCTCACCAACTCTGTAGTAGACACTAAGAAAGCCAAGGAAGCATCTAAACCATGTGTTCTGGATCAGATGTTAGTTTTGTGTCCAATAAGAGTTTTTAGGTGAAAAAAAAAGACACTCACAGCAGCTCCACTGGGTCCAGGACGACCTCTCTCACCGGGCAAACCACGAGGTCCCTATGTAGACGAGAGAGAGTGGAAAAGAAACCGTCATAATCAGATTACTATTCTAATTAAAACTGGGATTGTACATATTTTCTCTTGTTGATGTTTGATTGTTGTGATGTCCAGAAATTCATACCATTGGTCCAGGAGCGCCGTTCTCTCCGGGAGCGCCAGACTCACCCTAAAGAGAGGGAAGATTTAGCTGTTAGTATGGCAAGGCAAACTTAACTAAAACTGTCTACGGTTTGGTTGAAACCCCATTAGTTGTTACCTTGGCAACATCTATTTCTGGGGCTATGTAGTCTAATGTCAATGAAAAATCATCTTATAGGCCGAGCAAATGTTATTTGAGCTGTTGTTGCCTTTTTTAATACTAGGTTTTATCCATTTTAGTAGGGCCGACATCAACACAGACGAACTAACGGACCGCAAAAGAGTTGGTACACACATAAACAAATCTTACCTTAGAACCAACAGCTCCAGTCTCTCCCTTTGCTCCATCAAGACCTGGATAACCCTAAAACATTGCACAGAGAGAGAGTGCATAGTTAGGAAACCAATAATAAGAGCACAAACAATAACCAAACCTAATTTTCCTGGAAATCTTCAACAAACAAACACACTCACTCTGTGTCCCTTGATGCCGGGCAGACCAGGAGTTCCTGGGAATCCACGAGCTCCCTATAATAGAGGAGAGATGATGCACAAGTTTAATATACAGTGGAGGGAACAAAGATAAAGCAGAGAGTATGAATTAATGTTAATGTCAAGATTTCCTCCCCGGGTCGGGAACGATTTTACAACAAGTTCTAAAGCAAATTAAAGTGTCAGATGGGGTGGAATTTTTTTTTTTTTTTTTTTTTTCAAACAAACTTTCAAAAGTTAAGTCCTGTTTTGGCTCCAGCTAATATTGGTCACTAAATGCTCAGATTCCTGGCTTGAGATGATAAATGACTCCATCTAAACTCAAAATATTTATCACAGTATTAAATATCTGAAAGTGTTACAGTAACTTTCCGATTTTAACACTAATCAAAATCTAGATACGCTTAGTCTAGATTTCTATCAGTCATGTGCTTTATTGTATAATCAGTATAGAGTGAAATGTAAAACTACGCTGGCAGTTTGAGTTGATTTAGGCTCAGTAACAGTAGTAGTTGTGTAAGAGTTCATAGATGTTGGGCAGTTCCCACAAATCTTGTTTTATTGCCAATGAATCAGCTTCAGTCTGAGAGCTAGTATAAGAAACTCTTGCACCTCATTATGATACTGATTGCTGGCCACCAAAGAGACAAACGAAACAAAACCCTTGAGGATATAAAGTAAGGCCTCCCTTTAGCAAAATGCCCTGTTCATAGAAGAGTTGGAATGAATCCACAGAACTGAGAAACCTCACCTGAGGTCCAGTAGGTCCACGCTCGCCTGATTTGCCAGGTTTGCCAGCTTCACCCTAAAACACAAACGGAGAGGGAAAGTTGTGTAAAATAAAAATATAGTTAAAATACACAATAAATTGTGTCAATTTGTTAATTTCATGTAAGTGCTGCTTTTTAAAATGTCAAATACTGTAGTATAGTTAATATTGTTGACGTGAGAGTGAGCACCCCTAGTGGACACAATGTGATATGTCATGTCTGCTGCCATCATGTGGCTAAAAGTAGAAATTACACTTTGATGTCTGTCACTCCTTTGTAAGGTAAATAAGCAATAGATATGATGAATGTCTAAATGTATGGCAGTAATGAAACATCTTATTTCTCATAGTTTTGATGGAAAGAGTATCGACAGTACAATGTAAAATAAATAATTTGCAACATTTCTAAAAAGAAAAAAAAAAAATATTTCTATGGTAGTGTAGCAGTAATAATACCCAGCTACAAAAAAATCAGACACTGTAGTTATAACAAGATGCAGAAAATAACATTCAGAAGAAGAAAGGTTATGAAATAGTAGAGTAGTAATTAGAGAAATATAGTTGAGTTATACTAAAACAAAGAGCTATCAGAGACCAATAAAATCAATTAATGATGGAGACACTGTGATTTATACTTTATAATAGTATACTAAACAAATATAAAAAAATCAAAGCAGTATTTCTTTGTTTTTATGAGAATATGTGTTAAAAGGTCACGAACGGGAAATCAATACTCAGCATAATTCACCTATGACAATCATAACAGTGACACAGTTCTTGTAGTTCCTGTAGTCAGAAAAGGCCTCAAGAGAATTTCTTTCTTTCTCTGGTGGTTTAAGGTCAAATTTAAATGCAATACATTGAGGCCCCATTCAAGTGAATGGGGAAATTGGTCTCAGACATTTGGACCCCATCTGTATGTATTTCTAGTTTTATGAAGTTGTGAGATACTTACATCATCTCCAGGTTTTCCAGAAGGTCCAGGGGGGCCACGGGGACCCATGGGGCCCTATTATTATGAGTAAAGAGAAAACAAGCAAAGGTGAGACACAGTTACCATTTATAACCAACAGAGGGCAGCATTTTGAACTTTGGGTCAAAATTTATAGCCTGTGGTGACAACTATTGTTCTCCTTGACAGCAAACCTAATGAGACACATAAAACAACCTTCTTTACGTGACTTTAATAATCATTCAACCTGTACATATTAAACTTACTGACATAAGCTGCCATTAATAATGTGTTTACTATTAAGTTAATCAAAAACAGTTATCTTGCTCATCTGAAACACATTGAACATTTGCTTTATTAATATGAGCATCTCTTTGTACACACTGAAGGATTTACATTCCTGACAATATTATGACTCTTCATGACAGTGTTATTCAATATGAAAAGGTCAGAATCAGCAGGATTTATAGAGGAGATTAGGCCAAGAAGATGGAACAAATATATTCATTATAAAGTTCAGCTGTTTCCAGTCTGTCTCTCTTTCTGTCTGCCAGTTTCTTCCTTAGGCTTCTCACTTATCTATTGGTCTATTGGTCCTATCTTTATTTAGACATCTAGATGACCTTACTCTTTTCTTCTGTATTAGTCTGTCTTGAGTAAGCAAGTGAAAATGTAGACAAAACAAAACTCTGAAGTCCTCATATTGAATAAAACACTGACCCGCAATAACATAAGGGATGTTATATTAAAAAGAGAAATATATTAATGACATGTTGTTAATTTTCTACTCTGATGGAAAAAATCCCAAAACTGACTCATTACAATTTCAAAGGCTAAAATTATCTCTGCACTTCACAAACACTTCACTGTCAAGTTATTTTCTGGTAGGAAACTTGATTTTAATTGCTCATAATGATGTGCTGGCAAGTAGGGCACCTCCACCTGCTTATCTGAACTCCACAGGAGCAGATTAACACAGCAGTGAGGAGACCCTGAATTGTCTACCTGCTGAGGGAACGGGAAGGACAAGGATAGTGTAAACTACAGGAAGGGTAAGAAAGGGGAGAGGGGGTGCATCGAGGAAATGGAGAAAATTCCGAGGAGGAATTGTAAGAAAAACAGAAAATGAAAACTAATGGAAGGGCTTAAGGCTTAATTCTGTCAGAGTTATTTGAGGAGAATAAAAATGAGCAGGAGAGGTACCCTGCCTTTCACCATTAGATGTCAGGCTTCACACAGATGTGAGTTTGTGACTGTGAGGACTGACCAACTGTGAGGGTTGTAAAAGTTGAAATGTAAGGAGCTGGCTAGTCAAATACAGGATATATAAGTTAGTGGCTGGCAATGAAAGGTTAGAAAGTGTTAATGGAACTAAAGTATAGCTACAATGGGGCAGCTGTAGTAAGGTTTCCACATAGTAAAATTGAATAGGATAAGGTTGAACAGACTGTTATCCACTTCAGTGATGTTTTGGTTCTTTTGTTTTTTGTTTCTCTTGATGAGCTTTTTTTTTTTTTATAATTATTTTTTAAATAGCATCCTGTCTCACTTGCACACACTATACTGTATCAACAATATCTGATTTTCCTTTTTACTTTACCTGTTGAAGTCATTTGAAAGCTAATAGTGCTTTTGTGGATTATGCCATCCTTTTTAAAAAGTTAGACACGAGTAGAGGGAGATGGATGAAAAAGAAAAGAAGAAGAGAGGCTTATCGGCGCCTGGAGGGGAGACATCTAAAGAGGTTATGAAAAAGGCTGTAGAGCAGGAATTTATAATAAACCATGTGATGTGGACTGGGGAAGGAGTAGCACTCTGTGGGACACTTACAGATTGTCCGGGCTCGCCAGCCTCTCCTGGGTTGCCTTGGAAACCTTGTGGGCCCTGAGATGTAGAAAGAAGAGACAGGCTGTTTGATGAGAGTGTAACTTTTTTAAATACACAGTGGCAAACAAGAAGCTAACAGAAAAAAAGACTGTGGACCAATCATGAACTACTTTAATAACTGAATAAGTGTTTTTGTAATTTTTAAGCAAAAGTTCAATGATGTGAATCCTTGATTGCAATGTGACATGTTTAAAACAGTTTCAGTATATCAACTGTGGGCTTTAGGAAATCATGACGAGAGCATTTTCCACTGTTAACTGATATTTTATTGACCAAACAATTAATCAGTTAATCAAAAAAATTATAAATTTGATTTGAATAGGTCTTATGTAGGAAGTTTCTAAATATGTGTAATTTGTAGGGATGCAACTAAGAATCATTTTCATTATTAATAAATTTACAGGGTATTTAAATGTAGTGAAAAATGCCCATTACAACTTCCTGAAACCCGAAACCCATTCTTCACATGTCTTGTTTTGTCCGACCAAAAGTCCAAAAAAAGGTGTTCGGTTTAGGGGCAAATTCTTCACACTGAAGAGCATGAAACCAAAGAATGTGTAGGTTTTTTTTTCCCCACTGTTTTTGCTTGAAAAATGACTGAAGCAGTTAATTAATTATCAAAATAGTTGCTTTTTTTTCTGATGATTGACTCATCGATCAATCAGTTGATCGTTTCAGCTCTAGGCATTTGTAACAGATGCCACTACCCTAACCCTAATTCAATTTCACATCTTAATTTACAGTATAAAATGAAGACTTGGAGCATCTATACATTTAGCAAAATCGACACCTGCAGCAGCCCAGAGCAGAAACGCACAAGCAGTCGTTACAAAACTACTTCTTCGTTAAATTACTGTGTCTGTTCGTCTACATTGCAAACTGCAGTTTTTTAAAGTGACACTTCTTCCCTACAAATGTCAGGCAACCTGTTTCCTATCTAAACGCAGTCTTAGGTGCCTAAGAAGAAAATACTTCTCTCCCAATGTGGGCTTAGGGTGATAAAACCATCAAGTTGAGGCAAGTCAGCTGGCACTGCCTAAAACTTAATAGCTTTACTCTGGAAGTTAGAGCTCAGTTGTGGGCAGGAACAGAAAGAGGCAGGGGAAGTCGGGGATGGAAGGTGAAGCCCAGTAGGCTCTGTGAGAGGTAAATTGTCAGGTGTTCTACAGTTTGTCTGGGTTGTGGCATAGGAAAAAGCCCTGGAGCCTGCAGCTGGGAGAAGAAGGGTTCTCCGTGTGCCACCCTCCTCCATAAAACAGCAGACACTCACAGTTAAAACAAAGTGTGTGTGTGAGTGTGAGTGAACATTAATCTCCTATGTATGGTGATATGCTCTCTGCTGGTCATTTTCTGGGTCATTATTGTTGTTAAATTATAAATAGATATTAATCTAACTCTTGTTAAATACACTCAGGGGGTGTAGACACTGTGGCATACTGTATGTACGCAGCATCAATTACAACTCTTAAGATTCAGTCTTCAGTATCCTGTCAGTGACTGAACACAGGTCTCTTCTACAGGCTTGTGTGTTGTTCGGGGAGAACAGGAGGTACTTACAGGTGCTCCGGAGGGGCCAGGTGGTCCTCTGGGTCCCATAGGGCCCTGAGGGGAAGAAAACAGACCACAACATCAGGCTAACAACATAGTTTAAACTACACAAAAACAGGGTAGTGCACAATTATTTTACACATTTTGCAATTCTGTTTAAGTGTATTAGGAAGAAATCCTGCACTCTTCTCTTGTCCACTTAAATTCTGTCAGAAGCTATAAAAAAAAAAAAAACATTTCACCTGCTTTGCCCTAAAGCTACACAAAACTTAACAGCTCTACTTGTCAAATCCATAAATCGTCTGAAATTCCTAAGGGGCATTCAGACTTTCTGCTACTCTCTATCACTCTTTTCACTTGTTTTCACCCCCCTCCCCTCTTTCTTTTTCTGTCAGCTCCTTTTCCCCAAGTCCTGTGTGTTTCTGTAGTTCAAAGGTCATCAGCGGTAGTGCTGTAATCTTAAGGGAAGCGCTTGAACTCTACATGACTTATTTCACTTTGACATGGAATGAAAAACAACATAATACTGAGCTATCCGGGTTTAGAGAAATTCCTCATCCCAGAGATGTGAGATTTCAGGCACCAGAATAGGACGAGGTGAGATTTCTTAAACTAAATTTTCCCCAACTCGACCTTAATCTCCTCAGCGAGTGCTTCTGGCTGGAGTCACATGCCTAAGTCATTTCTACTTTAGCTTCATGCATCAGTGCTCAACAAGAGAAAATCACATTCTGTGGAGGTGATGAGCCAAATCTTCATTATACACTCGCATACACAAAGAAAATCAGCTGTATAAGAAGGAACAATGGGGCTTTATGAGTTGCTGTCAATAACGTTTCACAAGATTCTATCCTCTAAGTAAGTTAAGAAAAATGATTCAGATCACTTGGGACAGCTTTACTCATGGATGAAAACATATTCCTTTCAGTAGGCTTGCTTTTATAACCCCTCATTTCAGCATCATGGTTATGCTTAAAAAAAAAATCGGGCATGGCAGCCAAAGAAAACGTCACAGCACGGCACAGTGGTCCTCAGAGGGGAATGAAAGTCACCTTTCAGTGGGTGTGGGAACCCTTCACCACAGCGGGTAGAAACTTATCAATGGGGCTCTATATCTTCAGGAACTACTGAATGTGTGTTTGAGGGACAAGCATATGTGTGCTTATGTGTGTGTGCATACGTTTCAGTAAGAGTGTTGTTTGAGGGTTTGGTATGTAAGTGTATGGATACGATTTGGGGTCGTGTGTGTGTGTGTGTGTGTGTGTGTGTGTGTGTGTGTGTGTGTGTGTGTGTGTGTGTGTGTGTGTGTGTGTGTGTGTGTGTGTGTGTGTGTGTGTTGTGATTGAACATCAGTCCAGTCTGTTCTTTCACTGCTCTCCCCCAGCAGGCTGGTAAACGCCAAAGTAAATGTGGGCTGGCTTCAAAAAGGCCCAGCACTGTGGTGCACTGTCAGACATGTGGAAGGACAGTCAGTAGGAGTGCAGCCACACACACTGCTGCTAGCTGTGGGGATCTGATTGACTCCAGCCGCTGACGCCCCCCCCCCTCCCACACAAACACACCATCCACCCCTCCTGGTGTCTCAAACCTCTGCTGGGCTGAGACACTGCCAAGCCGCTCTGTGGCTCTCTAAACCAAAATAGCTCCCAGTGTGCTCCTCACTCCAGCTCAGGCAGGCTGCCATGCCAGCTAACCGACGGCAGCAGTGGTTTTTCAGGGGTTTGGAGTATAATGACAATCAATGGCTGTTTCCTCAATTTATAAAATTACCCCTTGTTGCTCCATGTGTGTTTACTTGTCTTCAGGACGCAGAATTATTTTCTTCAGCACTTGGGAAACTTCTCACATCTATTTAGCACATATGCAAGGCTATTTATCACTTGGACTAGTCTTAAATCAGTAGTCTGTGTAGTTTCTTCCCAGCCTTGATGATTTTAAATCCTACATGGGTATCTCCTCTTCTGGTGAAGAACAATGGTGATGATGTGTCCATCTCGTAGTTTACAAATTTGATAACCATGTGATGCTTCTCTGGTTCACTTAAGGAAGTCCACAAAGGTCAAAGTGCAGAATCAGCCACAGAAAAAAAAAAACCCCACTGGAGCTGGTTGGCATTCAGCATTTCACTCCAACACCTTGAGATGTTGCAGATGTTGTCTGATGCTGAGACCCGGGTCTTCATGTGGAGAGACAAGTCTGTCTAAGCACTTGGCTTTGCTCCTGACCGCTCAAAATGTTGCATCCTAGCAGATTCATAAGCAGCTGACTCTTTAAAAAACAAAAACAAAAACAAAAAAACAACAAAAAACAAACAAAAAACCCCAAAAAACACAGGAGTGGAAGCAGCTCTCATCATCACTGGCTCACCATTGGTCCTTGCATCACACCCATCTGTGCGCCGCCAGCCTTCTCGTCAAAGCCACCAGCCATCTGAGCAGCAAAGTTCTGAAAAACACAAAAAGAAAAATTAGTGAACTCAAGCTTTTAAAGTCATCTGTTGTCACATTGACTGCAGGGTAAAAAGCATCTGTTTGGAATAGACTGAAAAGAAAACAAAAATGAATTGGGGGGGCGGGGGGGGGGGGGGGATTTCATCAACTTTAAAACTGAGCTTTCGCTCCTTCAGTGTCCATGATGCAAAATTGAAGTATCTTGTATTGTTAAATGTGTTGGAGGGTGCGGTGTCACATTGGCAGGATAGGGGCTGTCAGCAGCAGAGCTTATTATGTGAATCCTGATGCAGACAGAGGGCATGTGAACAGTTTTCATCTCTCTCCCCTTCACAAAGACTCTCCTTGTCTCCCCCCTCCAAGAAAGGCTTTTTCCCCTCCCTGGGTCTATCATACTACCTCCTGCCCTTCCACCTCCCCTCCCCTCAGTCCACCTCCTCCCTTCTTTTCTCCTGCGAAGAATGAGAGGCATTCGATCTATTCTCTCTCTCTGCATCCACTCGCTGTTGTCTTTCGGCCTCCTCCCATTGCCAGCAGTTTCCCACATCTTTTGTGCTCTTGAATTCTTCCCTGCTCCATTTTACCATTCTCTCTGCTTATTCCACCCATTCAAAGTGAACCCGCTCTTGGCCCTGCATCAGTGTTCGACCTGTCAGCTCCTGCGTCTGCAGTGAATGCCAGTTCGCCACCCCTACTTGTCATGAGATACTTACTCCGCCGAGGCCAGGGGGTCCATTAGGTCCTGGAGGTCCAGGGGGGCCGGGGTTTCCGGGGGTGCCAGGCTCACCATCTCTGCCACGGGGACCAGGGGTTCCCTGAAATAGATAAATAAATAAACAAAAAATCTATAAAAAGGACAAGAACAAGACCTAAGGTAGTTTCATAATGAGTACTTGTTATTTGTAGTGACTCATGGCAGATGACCACTGCAGATTGTTTTCGTTATCACTTAATCTTTAAATTCATCATTTAGTCCAAAAAATGTGAGAAAATTGCAAAAATTTCCAAATTCAAATGTCTTTGTCTGACCAACAGTCCAAAATTGAAAAATATTAATTTTCTATTATATAAAACTAAGAAAAAAACAAATATTCACATCTGAGAAGCTGCATCCAGAGAAGTTTT
Organism: Seriola aureovittata; assembly: GCF_021018895.1. Classification (NCBI taxonomy): domain Eukaryota; kingdom Metazoa; phylum Chordata; class Actinopteri; order Carangiformes; family Carangidae; genus Seriola; species Seriola aureovittata. The sequence continues at coordinate 20,094,697 of NC_079365.1, read as the reverse complement.
GGTATTTTTACTTTAAAAATAAAACATCTTAATCTTAATTATATTCTTATGCAATGTGCCTTTTTTAAAAGAAAAGAAAGACACATATTTGAAATCTAATGCAAATGAATATTACACCTCCTTGATTAAAAATCCTCCTGTTTTGATCTTATCGTTATGTCAACTATAAATACACCTAGCCAAATAACAAGGACTTTCCAAGCATATATGAGTACAGAAAAAGTGTTAAATGATAATTGTTACAACTCAGCATTGATTCATTTTTGGCCTGTGTGTATACCAATCGAAAGTTATACAATTCAATACAAAATACAGATTTATTTCCTGCAGGGCTGTTGTGCATGTTGAAGATTTATCAGCCCAAATCAGACAACCTGGCATACCTCTGTGCATGTAGTGACAAATTACCCTGCAAGGGGATCCTGAACAAAGAATGTGTACTTAACCTCTGCTAGCCAAAACTCAGTCCACCTTGTGCTTAAATCTACATAAACAAGACAAGCACACGACATAAACTCAGCGCCTGCATCCATTATCACGTACAAGTGCTGTTGCATTAATGTGATGATCAAAGCCAGGCGAATGCGGCGGCGCTGATTTCCCACACTGACTGACTGATTGACTGAGTGCGAGGCCTCCGAGAGAAGCGGAGGTTTACGTTATGAGACCCCGACAGTCCCACATCTGTGAAACAACCCAGACCACACAGCCTAATGGAAACGACACATGACTAGTTAGACTGAGCTGCTCAGTGAAAGGCTGCCATTCTGCAAACCTGCAAGCTATAGCAGGTACCACCACCCCCCCCAACCTCCACCACCGCCCCCAAAGACCTAAAGCTATCACATTCAATAGGACGCACTGTACTTCTTAAGGGAGAGAGTTTTCTTTTTCTTTTTTTTTTTTTTTTAAGGGTCAGGGCGAAACACTTTTCAAACTGACCTTCTCTCCCTTCTCTCCTCTTGATCCACGGGGTCCTTGCTCTCCTGGTGGGCCCTGGGTGAACAGGAGACAGTGAATTAGTAACTTCAGGTGTGATCTCAGTATGTGAGTTAAAGAGACAGATGCAACTTGTGTTAAATTTCAGATCTTGGGAGGCAGTCTCTTTCTGTCTTGCATGGATAGAGGTAGTACAGAAGACTCTCTACACACAGCAAATTCTAAAAGCTTTCTAAGGAACAAATGGACAAACACAGAAATAGGTGCATACCATAGGGCCACCAGGTCCTCTTGGTCCTACAACCTGCACAAGGGAAGAAAATAGAGAAAATATAAAGATATCCGCATTATACGATGTTGACTATCTTTGCTAAAATGTTACCCTCAATCTTTGAAGTCATTTAAGTGCAGCATATGAAGGCGTGTTGGAGTGCTCAAACTGAATCCTCTTGAAATTTACGCCCATTACTAAAACGTACATTTAGCAGATGTATTTACACGTGAGGTTTAGATCTCCCTGGATATGAGGGGAAACATTATCTGGCTCCCATCAGAGCAGACCTGTTAATTGCTAATCTCTTCAGGCAAAGCATTATCAGAAACATACAATAAACAATGCCTTCTTATTTCCTGCCATGAACTTGTGTTCCCTCAAATGGGTAAAGCATTTCCAGGTGCAGCTGTGCAGCAGCAGGGAGTTTTCCCTCTCTCTCTCTTTCTCTCTCTCTCTTTCTCTCTCTCTCTCTCTCTCTCTCTCTCTCTCTCTCTCTTCCCTGGCCTATGAAGATCTTTATGGAGGATTGTATGGAGGACTTATTGTGCTTGGCTGTCTTCCTGATGGGTGGGCTAACAGACCTGCCTCCTCTCTTTCTTTCTTTCCTTTGTAGACTGGCAGTATACAGTCTTTGAATTCTTCAGTTATTTCATAATACTGCATTACGTTACTTATTTCTGTATTTAGTAAAAACTATTACAAACATCCACAGTCCTGGATAGTGTGCTACCAACAGTGAGGGAATGTAAGTAAGCCTGTGTATATTCTCATTTGTCCAGGTCATAGTATCCTAAGGTGGTTCAGGACCAGTCCTAGCCTGGTCAGATGCGTACACGAACTGATGAAGCCTCTTGGATGAGAGGTGAAACGTCTTCCCAGACAAATAACCTAGTCCAGTTGTTTTCGATTTAAAAAACTCCTTTAGGAATGTAAGTAAGAACATTTATTCAAGTATTTTGAGATACTTCCATTTCATTCTGCTCCTACGCCACTAAAATTTTAGAGGAAAATGTACTTTTTACTCCAACACATTTATTAGATATCTGAAGTAATATGTCAGATTAAAACTGATTTATAAAATGTGATGCACTCGTATAGATTAACCTAGCTAAGATAAAACAGTTCAACCTAACAGTAAAGTGCTACTTGCACATTGATGCATCAGTAATAATAATCTAGTAGTATATAATAATATAAGACTCACAGGGCCCATTTTTCAGAATTTCTACTTTGACTTTTGTTAAAATACTTACATACTTTTCATTGCATTGACTGTTACTTATAGTGGTGTCTCTTTATATTGCAGTATTGTTACATTTTTCTGAATACTTGCTTCACCAGTGGCTACAAATAAGGGTTGTAAGTGTTTCATGTGAGGCTGAAGGAGATCTCTATCACTTAAACCATTTCACTAATGAGCATTTTCAAATTAAAACAATGGTTAATTTGTATTTTCAGTAAAGGGGGTTGTGTGGTGTCAACTTACATCGGTAATGTCTCCGGGTTCACCTTTCTGACCCTGATATTGAAGAAATAAAGCAGCAATTAGCATTAGGACAACAAAATTGTGTTCAACATTTTTGGTCTTTTCTCACCCACATAATTTTAAACGTACTTCCAATGGAAAACTTGCAGTTTTATCAAGAAATTGGTCAACAGCCAAATGTTGGAAAATAAGTATCCCCTACAGTATCATCAGACACATAAATATGGCACACAGTGTGGGGCAGGAAATAACTATAATCCATCTGGCAAAGCTTTTTCACATCAAAGTCTCGTTGAATCCATAAACTACAGGCCCCCCCCCGCAGCACTGATATCTGAGTCTGGGACAGATACTGATTTAATTGCAGGTGCTGGAGTGCTTCATTTCACACACACACACACACACACACACACACACACACACACACACACACACACACACACACACACACACACACACACACACGTACAGCCTCAAGATCACATATGCAGACTATTCCATAAACAAACACACGCGCACACACACAAACACACACACACACACACACACACACAGTGTCATAATATCCCACAATGGTCTCACCTTAGCTCCAGGTACTCCTGTTATGTGGTCGGGAGGGGTAGAGGGGAAAAACAGATTGTGGTTAGTGACTGGCTTATACAGAAACAATCGAGGAGGGTTGCACAATATTTCCCAGAAGCCCTGAAAGTCTGTACATGCTTTTAACCAGTTGTACTTTCCTAAATTAAACTACTCTAAAGACCACCACCAAATCACACTTGTTGTACCAAAAGAGCCCATCAGGATTGAAAAAGTGTTGGCTAAATCACCATCTTAAGAGCTCAAAGCAGAAGCAAAGCAGCTGCGAGTAAAAGAGACTCATAGGAAGCAAAAGCATTGGAAGAGACTGTGTAAACTACATGTTTTCATTACAATATTAAATGGTATTGTTAGCCAGAGCTGGATTTTTGTTTTTCTATATTTCAAAGCATTGTAATGAGCATTGTTAGGTCGCAATATTGGTCGATTATGAGTTTGCACACTTTGTAGGTAGGGAAATGAAGTAAAATTGATTTTTTTTTTTTCAAAATATTTGGTGTTAAGTGCCAATATGACACCCATTTTTATGTACTAATTCCAAAACAGCATGCTCCTGATTTGTAGCAAAATACAAGCCAAACTTCTCAAATATTAAATGTTGTCTAAATACAAGTAGCCATAAGACATACACTGTAAAATAGTCTAAAATCTTTCAATTTTGAATGAAATCTGTTTCAAGAATAAGTAAACATTACATATTTGATCTGACAATCAATGCCAACTTTTTGTACCTGATGGTGTTAGATAATCTGTCATCTGGACAAATTCCTGTTGTATTGAGAGTTGATAGCCAGCCCGGTTTTTAGGTGATTGATAACTTGAAATGATACTTTACTTGTTACATACTTCTTACTATAGCACTTAGCTTTGCCTTGAATGGAGGATAAGTATTGTATAAAGCATTTTATTTCAATTAGCATGCATTGCATACAGTGACACTTCTGATTTCATTCATGCTCCTCAACCAAATTTGTCAACATTTCCAAAGCTGACCAAAATGCTCCCTGTTTAACAGGAGGCAAATGGTAGTTTCAAAAGTGGCAAATAATTCCTTCAAAAAGCCTCAACCCTCAGTCGAGTGTCAACCCTCAGTCGTTTTTTTTTTTTTTTTTTTTCTAGCCATCAGATCTGCAGAAATCCACAGAGAGGATATAGAGTAGAAATGCGAGGCCGTGTCTGCTTGACTGAGGTATTTCCTTAATGGCTGCCACATGTTTTCATGATACTCAGGGAAGGACAGAGTATTCAAACAAGATGGGGCCAAGGTGAGCCAGCTATAGAAAAAAGGCGATGAGGTAGCATTTCAACGAAATCTCAGATGTGTCACTGTTGTTTATTTCTTATCATTTGTTTGCTTTGGGGATAGAACAGTTTTCAAATCAAAGGATGACATACAGCAGAGGCCTGATTTATAGAGGTTAAACTGCACTTGGCCAACCTTTGATTGATACTAAACTGTCCACGCTTCATTTTCTCCCCAAAATAAACAGCATGATGTTGTACAGTAATTTATTTATGAGAGGTGTGAGATAAATAAATTACAACCAATGGGCGTAGATGTGTCAGCTGCGCAGATGGGGCAACACTCTCCAAATGGGATTTCAGGTTTGGGGCAGTCTTTTAGCTCCTCGCAGACAATTTCATCACACAGGACGGTTCCAGTGTCACACACACAGATGCGACAAGGCTCTGGTTTCCATACGTCCTTGTCGCTATAGCGCTGTCCGTCCTGTATACAGCTAAAAGCATCCTCCTCTGTGTGTGCGATCATAGCAAGGGACACACAGAGGCCCAGGCAGGTAGTTGGTGGGAGGAAAAAGAAGATTATGCGTCAGGTGTGAATATCAGTCACTGCAATATGTAACTCATAAACAAATATAGTATTTACTGTAAGTCATAAGATATGCTTGAGATAGGAAGGAAACCAAATGTTTTGTTGAGGGTGGGAAACGCATATGCAGTACAATAACAGGTCCAAAGTGTTAATGCAAAAAAGACAAAATGAAAAACTAACCCACCAAACATTTTTGTTTGCTTAATAGGAAAGTCATTTGATACTTCATTGATCCTTGTGAGAACATGTCTAAGCAAAGCATAAGGTCAGCTACAGACCAGAGTGACTGAAGCTGGTTGGGATGAACTGCATTGTTCAGTGGGACGTCAGCAGGGCAGATGCAACAAAAGCACTTGAGCTCTTGTCATCTGCCTCTTTACAGCTGATCTCCCACCCACTGATGAACAATTTTATCAATAGATATTTCCCTATCAGCACAGTTTCAACAAATAAAAAATATTGCGCGGCGTCACGGTCCCAAAACTAACCTTAAAAATAAACAAAAAATCTCATCATTACATCAATGAATAACCAACACTGAGTCCACTTATTGGACCAATACGTGCAACCTCTAAAGTAGCCACATGGTGGTAGTGTAACGCCACAGATTCACAATGAAGCTGGGTAAGACCAGCAGGAAACCTCCAATAACTTCACAGGAGCTGGAGACCATGTGCCCAAATTCCTCAACAAGTTAAATATAGGGCTCGTTTACATTGCGGGAGACACCCTAATTTACTGCAAAGCAGACAGACTTTGCATTCAGTAAATGAAAAATGTTTGGATTTTTTTTTTTTTTTTACAGACCACAGCTTGGTAAATAGAGCAAATAGAGTAATGTGATGGAGGTGGGGCATGTTTCAATACAGGTACTGTACGCAGTCTAAAGTACAGCACTCAAGAAAAGTTAACAATAGACATAGGTAATTAGCCATATTCCAGTTCATTTTACAGTCTGGCAGCTTAGTCAATAGTCAACAGAGGACCAAACACTTGCTCAAAGAAATGCTCTGATTAGAGCCACTGACCGTGCACCACGGGGTGACGTATCAAAAGATAGGCCTCAGGGTGCAGAGAGGGTGAGAGGGGAAGGGGCAAGTACAGTAGCTATATTTACCTTTGAGCGCTGCTTAAGTCTAGGTAACCTAACGGACCTCAGCAGCAATGAATGAGGTCTTTCTGGAAAGGGACAGAGTGGGCAATTCACAAACTATTGCCTTGTATAAACACGGGGCACATTTTAAACCCCATCTGGAAGCCATAGCTGTGTCAGATGCCAGTTCCAGCACGTCAGGAAAAAGAAAATGGTCAGCTTTCATGCACATACCTTGTGGTTTTGACATTTAGTTTTACAGGCCTGGATGTACTATCAAAGGCCTGCACCTGTCCTTTCACTGACTCGGGTATGAAAGATTCTTCTGATATGAGATATTCTGGGACAAGGGCTCCTCTATCTGCGGGAGAGCTGATAGAAAGCTGGCTTTTCGTCACTGAGGATCATTTCTAAGTCTCCTCTCCCATGTGTTGGCAGAAGTACTGTTTTCCAGGGAGGTAAAATGAACAATGAAAATTGTAAAGTGAACCCAGGTGTTGTAACTTTTAGGCCTCGATCGAGCTTTAACCCCTGTCTGATTAGCTCCTCACCTGCATGTACAGGTCAGTCAGTGGCCTCAAAACTGAGAGCTGAACAACTGACCCCTGTCCTCTCTGGGCCATTGCGCCTGCTGTGCTGAGGTCACAATCAGACCTCTTTACCACTTGAGCGTCTCCCAGAAAAAAATTCTGCCACCAGTTAACGCAGAGGAAAGGGCTTTCATTATATCCAGGGGCCTACATCTCAGAATGAGTAACCTGAGACTTGCAGTTGCTTTGGCATGAGCATTTTCTCCCCTTTTTTCACATTCCTCTTGAAAAAACACCTTTTCTTTGCTTTAAAAGCTCCGTAAACCTGACTCATTGTATACTGAGAAGACTGCACTTCTCAGTATTACAATAAAAAAAGTCCCTGTCTTATATTTTTCCAATCACCTTCTAGCACCCTGGCTCTGTCTCTCTCTGGGCTGACTGTCACAGCTTATGGGTAATCTTTTAAGCAGATGGAAACCCTGAAATCATATGGAACATTATTTCTGGCCCCAAATCTGCTGGCATACCTTAACTCTCACATGTCTCTTGCGGATACTAAAATCAATAGTGATGATGATTAATCCCACTCCGATTTATAATTTAAAAAAAAAAAAAAAAAAAAATGCAGAGACAGAAGAAAGTCTGCAGGTATGGACAATAATAGCAGGGCCATTTGATTCTTAGTGTTTTTAATGGAAATTTGGATTTTTAGTCCACCTTTCCGCCTCAACAAGCCAGGATCTGCCTGGATGCCCTCTGACAGCAATGGAATGTGAACACTTTTCACCAAAAGCCCTTGAGCCTGACCACCTTTCACTTTTCGCCCATCCCCTCCCCCCCTTCTCACCCTCTATATTAAGTGAATCTGCAGTTAAAAGGAGAGCTTGTCAAGGCCCCTAAAGCACCCACAGGTGTCTGGCAGCTTAACTTAGGAAAGAAAGGGGAGGTCGGGTAAGGCATTGAGCACCACTGTAGTGGGTCAAAATCTGAATCTAGTGATCTTCGCTTTCCAATCAACTGAGAATATAAACTTTGAAAAGAATGGAAAAAAAAAATACTGCGGTCAACATATGTACCCGAATAACTACATTACCAAGAAAACAAATTCAGCTTTGTGCGCCTTATTTCGCGTAAACGTCCCACATCCCTCCATCCATTCCATCACTTTTACGCACGTCCACAGCTCTGATATACGGAGTTTTGTCACAGCTCCTAGATACAGTAATATCAGTACTTTTGATAGACAGGCGGTGCACAGCTATCGTCAATCAAAAAAATAACTTTACCTGCAACAGAGAACCCAAACAAGAGTGAACTTTCTGTGCGTAAAAGTTGTGAGGGAGATGACAAAATCACTGCAGGCACCAGAACAGCCTCAAAACTTTTCCAAATTGCTTATAGATGAACATATTTGAACTTTCGCTTTCCATATGCACCTTATGACAATTTAAGCTTTTCTTCATTAAAGCTCTGAGAAAAATAAAAACGGTCACTTACGGTCGTCCTCCTCCTGACATCTCACAACGGCTAATAGACAGACTTGGGTTGCTACAAGTAGCAGTACAGTCCTGGAATCCATAAAGCTGAACATGTCTAAATATTAGACATGCAGGGCCCTTGAGGGAGAAAGAAGGGTTCGAAGGGAGCGTTGTGGCTTCTATCAGTATTTAGTGTGTGTCCCCAGTTACAAAAGCCGAACCATTCGACATTCACCCTTTCCAAAAAAAAAAACGATGGGGGAATCCAGCGGCAGGACCCGGACCTGCAGCAGAAACTCAGCACCGACCGCTTCAGGCCAGACGCTGTAGTTTTATGTCCCCGTTGCCTTCAATGAATCTTCGTATATTCCCAAATATCAGCCCGGCCCCTTACCCCCTGTCAGGCTGAAATCTGAGCCCCGTTTCCCTCCCATTCTGTCTCCCAGGTTCCATTATTCCAGTCCCAGACCACTCCTTTCTCCACGTGCTGCTACTGAACCCAAAAAAACTGAAACTTTTTTTTTTTCCCCCCGATGGTGCCCCCCCCCGCCTTGTTCATCGAAAGCATAGCGATGTCAGAGTTGTTTCGTTACGCCAAATGAAGGCGCTCCTTCTGTATTTTGGCATATGCAGTCTAATAGATAAAGTCTAGTTCCAGCTCCAAGTTCTTGTGTAGCTATAATGAGTTGGGCTTTAATATTTGCAAGGATGCTAAACGGTAATATTGTCATTAGTTTATGAAAATACAATAAAACAGTGAAAATTCGTGTTACAGAGACACATAGAATCATATTTGGGATGGATTTGTTGAGCTGTGGTGAAACTCACAGAAGGTAAACATATCCTAAAGTAAAATTAAGCCGCCGAAAGCCTAGCCAGTGTCACTGACATTTAAAGTTCCCCTAAACTTGAAATATTAAACTAAGATAGAGTGCCATGACCACACAGAGGAAAGGCAATTGTGGAGTTTGAAAAGTGATAATAAAAGCCCCAAAAACCTTTTCACACATAATTTATTATCCCTGTAAAACTAATGAACACAAATCATGTTCAAATACTGTAATACACGAGAAATGCATGAGTCCTATAGAGATGTGTTGCATTTTATTAATCCACCAATGTATTATGAAGTCCCGTAACCCAATATTATTATACTTTCAGGGCACTGTAAGTTCATATTATTACTTCACACTTAATGGTCCAGCAATTCATGGACATGAACTTACGTTTACTGCAGATCACAGACTGATGTGACCCAAGCTGTAAAACAGATATGAGGATAGATGTTTCCCCCAGATCAGCTTCTCCATAAATGAGCAGTTCATTTGTTACAAAGCTTTATACTTTACACCTATTTTGAGCCACAAGAAGTCGTGATATCCTGCATTTATTCTGGCAGGCCATGATCAGTCGTGCTGTATTTGAAGTTTAGCGCTGTAACAATTTGTCATTTGATTGATTAGTTGATTGGAAGATAATGAATTGACAACTTCTTTGATAATGGATTTATAATTTCAAACAATTTTTTCAAGTAAAAATACCAAAACATTTGCTGGCTCCAATTTTTTTTATTTGTGAGGATTTGCTGCAGGTTTTTGTCATAAATCAATAAGATATCTCTTGCATATGTAAAATGATTGACAGATTAATCCATGCTGAATATAATCTTAAAGTGCAGCCTGAATGGAGTTGTTTGTGAGGCTAAATGCATTAAATAAGCACAACTTGTGTTTCTATACGGATATGCATTTGCAACAGTAGCTTGTAAATGATTGCTTTCACGCTCGTCAGCTTCATAACCCCTGAGTCATTCAAGATATGAGGCAAAATGGTTCAACTCCAAGCTATTTCACTAAGCCTGAATATTTTTTTTTTCTTTGATTGGCTTGAAAGCTGAAGAAGCATAAAGAGATTTATGCCAGAGTGGGCAGGACCAGGGGTCTCACCTGGTTAGTTTGTTTCGGATGTGAATCTCGTGGCTGTAACACCGGCTTGTGTGTATAAAGGAGGAATTTGATCTGATGGTGAGGCCTTTGTGAAAAGAACGGATGACCCTGCCTGAGGTTGAGGGCACACAGCATCATATTTTCCTAACTCGGAGAGATGGACATGTATGATAGCTGAATACTCTGAAGAGATGTTGTCTGTTTGACTTATTTCTGTGTTTCACTCGTTACCATGGCAGTCTGGTTCTGTTATGGCTCTGGTATCAGATTGGGTATTTCTTCTATAATGAAAACTTTCTTAAGCTGTCTGCAGCCAGCTCGCTAGATTTAAATCAAATCGGATGATTCCAGCTGAAGTTGAACCTGTTCTTAGTAGCTGCTACTGTAATTTCTGTTTCTCACTGGTAGATAACAGGTGTAAAAGAGCAGACATAAAAAACTGTGGTTAAAAAAATAGAGGAAAAAATTTAACATTGTTTGTTTTAATGAACTACCCTTGACTTTTGACTCACTTTTAGGTTAGATTAAAAGTTCAGTCACCCACTGCACCATGAAATGCAGTTGAACTTTAATGCAGTTTATTATCGTTGGGTGTGTTTATTAATCCAGTGTGATACATTATTTGGAATAAAAGACGGTGAACACCAATGTTTTGCTGGTAAAATTACAAGGAGGGATCTTTATTAGAAGCACTTTAAAAGCATTTTAAAAGACTGCAGCTGTAAACCAGCAGGATACAGTGTATAACTGTAACACACAACTAGACAGTGATGGCTACATCAACGTTGATATAGGCTAGCTAAGATTTCATAAAGCTGGTGAAGCAAAAATAAATTTCTGCACTCACTATAAAACATGAGAGAATGACTGATGCGTACTGCTCAGAGCTGTTACAGTGGCAGTGGACTGATGTCCTCAAAAACTTTATCTTCAACACACACTCTTCCCATGCAGCTTTAACCATAGTTAAATGTTTAACATTATAATTTAGTCATTTTAGGTCCTTTACAGGCTGTCTAATGTTAATAGTCTAACCATAACCATGACAACAGCAGTGGCACCACAAACACTAACTCAACTTGTCAAGCTCCACTCATAATTAGCCAGTTATAATTTGAGTAAACACTGGACACATTTTAAAACAAGACTTTCAAAGCCCACCTTCAGCTGGGATTATGACTGAGATGGATTATTCTTATTATTAGCAGCAGCAGTAGTGGTGGAGGGGTGGAGGAAGTATTCAAAGACATTTAAGCTTTCAAAATTGAACTTTAGTTAAAGTGCAGAAATATTAAAAGCATAATACACTTAAAGTATAAAAAGTAAAAGTAAAGTACTCCTGGAGAAAAATGGGCTCTTTGAGTGATGTACTGTATTATTATATAATATTAGATTTTTAAATACTGATATATTAATGTATAAGAAGAACTTTACTTTGGAGGGAAATTCACCCTCTCATACACATCTGAAACATGTGAAAAAACTACTACACACAGGATTTGGTAAGGGGTCAGAAGCCAAACAGGCTTCACTGGTTTAATGCAATACATCAGATTTTATATGCTCATCATATGTTTTTGTATGTGGAGCTGTCATCTGTAAACTGTCAGATTAATGTAGCAGAAAAACAAGTACAATATGTCCCTCTGATATGTAGTGGAAGAAACAGAAAATGTAAATACTCAAATAAAGTACTTAGTTATATTCCACCAATGATCATTATTCTCAATCACTGCAGCAAGGACTATGTTCTGTTTAATATGATCATCTCCCGGACCACTTCTGTTCACAGAGGCAACACATGGCCAAACCAAACAGCCTTGATCTTCTCATCAGACCGGTGGACAGAGTCTACAGCTTGTGCCATACTGACACTCGTGTCCCTGGTCTAACCCTGTCACATGTAGCTGAGGTCATAAATCACAGCAGCTAACTGAGCGTTCATGCCATGAAGAGCCACTTGTACTCTGTAGCGACAACTCTAGCTATATATATAAATGGCAAGGAGCAGTTTGGTTGCATCATTTATGTAGGGTCCTCACCCCTCTGCAGGTTCTGACCTGTGAGCTTTGACTTTTGACCCCCTCGCACTTTATTGGAAACAGGAGCAGCTGGTGCATCCTGAGCGTGCAGCATTAGCGCCGTTCACTGGCTCTCGGCCGTCTGTGGAGAACTCTGGTTGTCTGTCAGGTCAGAGAATCATATACCGCAAGTCAGTTTGTTTTTCAGGTCCATTTACTGAGTCCATGTTCAAGTCAAGTACATAACTGATGACAGATCAGTGACATATCCTGTTTTACTCACTTGCAAACAAGTTCATCACTGAAACCTGCAGGTGGACACCTGCAGGTTTCAACCTAAAAACATGGAGAGATGAACTAGATGATAATTTGACTTAAATACTCCACTGATTTAGCTATGCTGGTCAAATGTGGTAAAAAGTTTTAGTTTTCATTCATGTAATTCCTATACTCCACATTCCTAGACTGAAATTGAACAACTTGTAATTTTGCATAGTTTTAAACATATTGTGCGGTTGGTATCAAACAAAAAGCTTATGTCTGACTATGTATAGCAAAATTCCAAGCACAATGGCAATCGTTTTCATTTTGTGATCTTGTGGCTCGACCATAAACACTGTGCAACCCCTGGATCAAAGCATCTGGATCACCAAACCATCAATTATCTATTCATAGGCTGGAGACCCAAAATCAGCTGCAGCCTCTTATTTTGTTATTGCTGGTAGTAACTATAATCGGCCGGTGCTTTTGTGGACTGAAAATTTGTCAGCAGTTGTAAAAACCAATAACATACTGCTTCTTGACAGGGGTACATATGCTGCTTCACAGTCTCAGTGCTTGCATGTGTGGGGTATTGTTGAGCAGTGGCGTTGCGCTGTATGCGAGTACGATCTCTTTCAATAAGCAGCCCACAGATGTGATCGTTTTGATATTTCCTGATTCTCATCTCGGTGTCTGTGAGCGTGCATGCGTGGTTTAAGTATTAAGGATCGCTGTCAGTGAGTCCAGACAAGACATTGCTTTGTTTCAGACGTGCAAACCTCAGTTATGCCTGGAAAAGAGACGGGCTGCAGTGTCCTGTTTCTGGGTTTTGATGACTTCTTCAGAGCTTCTCTGTGGTGAACTGATAGACATGTCCCCCTCTCCAACAGGGTGAGGGGTTAAGGGTGACAGAGTCCCCGATGCTGCAGAAAGGATGAGAAAATAAACACTGGCACTAGAGGTATCAAATGTGTGTCATGTGAGCACCCAATCCCCAGAGATTAGGAATCATTCCTGCCAACATGACTTTTTTTTTTTTTTACCCTTTTAACAACTTTCTCTTCACGTTTTTAATTTTAGCATGGACACACTGCCTGAATTTAGGAAGTTTTCTTTAACTAAAAATTGATTGTCTTCCAACAATTACCTGCTAGGTACTGTATTGTATTTTTTCTGTGAAGTTATGATGTGGTGACGAATTACCACTGCAGGAAGTTCAGTCTGCGTATGATTCATGCTGAAGACCTGTGCTTTAAAGAGGTAGAAAATTATGGGAAGAATCAGGGACTATAGGTCTGTAGTTGTTTAGGAATGAAGACTGTCTGGAAAGATAATCAGAGAGTATGGGGGAAGAAGAGAGAGAGAAAGAGAGAGAGAGAGAGAGAGAGAGAGAGAGGGAGGCAGACAGAGATGGGAGTTGCAGAAAAATAGAAAATGAGGGAGAGAGTGAGAAGAGGTGAGGTGGGTGGGAAAGATGGAATGCAGGAGTGAGGAAGGGGACAGCTGAAAGAGGAGGAGAGGGTGGGACCCTGGGAATGGGAAGGATGTGGATAATGAAGAGAGAGAGAGAGGGGGAGAGGGGGAGAGAGAGGGGGGGAGAGGGGTGCACACAGCAGGGAGAGCTTTAACTGAGGCCGTGTGAGATCGCCACTGAAATAACAAAAGCCATGACATCACCAGCTGGGTTGGATTGTGAAAGAAGGCACTGTCAGACTACCTACTGCCATAATAACACTACTCCAAATAGCCTGGTTTCCACTATGGGGCCAAATGGGGATAACCTAGATTTAATACCCACACTTCTCACATTGTTCAGATTTAATTTTAGGTATTCCAGAATATTACTGTTGTTAAACCACCAATAAATGATTATTTTAACCACTTGGCAGCAGAAACACGTTGTGAATACGCCAACATATCATCATTTAAGTTGATACAGTTAACTTGATAACAAACAGCTGCTTATTTATGGAGCAACATTATATTTCATTATTAATCGTTTTTCCTGGTTCAACATTCACCCTCTTTTAGCTCCATTTTTGGTCTCTACAATCTCCTGATGGAAATATCTGTCTATTTAGCTGCTAAATGCTCTACTATGTTCATCAGCTTGTCGCTAACCTTGTCTTCAGGTTGTGTGTAGTGTTTTGTTTTGGAGGTTTTTTGAGAGCATTTTGTTTAAAAACTGCTGCGAACCAAAAAAGTCGAGTTACGGACTTGACAGCTGAACAAAGAGCTGAAACTCACTATAAAGCTGAGTGGAGCTGCAGATTTGATTGATAATTATTTAACATTCATAACTACAATCGACCCCTTTCACATTGTTGTTTGATACATTATTATACATATTGTATATTATATTATATGTTATAAAAATGACTGACTATTGCCATGCCATTATTGATTTTCTATATTTCTGTAATTGTCAACAAAGAGCATTGGTGTGACTCACTGATGTGTTTAGTAGATTTTGGATGAGCATGGAGCTGTATGGCACAAAGAAGTAAACTACATTAGGCTTTGGCTACAAAGACAACACCTGTTAGTTGGAACCATGATCATCTCATCGCTGGTTTTGATCTTTCCATTCGATTTGTTGACAATATGAATAATATCATTAAGCATATTCTCTTAACTCATTGTAAAATGACAACCGATGCTCTTTTTGTATTTTTGCACACAAATGACACCATGTCTAAATCAGTCAGCAAAACATAATTAGCATCAATAAATCTACAGTCTCAGCTTATGAATTTGGATGTTTATTGATGGAGAATGAAAAAGGCTGGGAACCAGCAGTCTGGTTTGTTTCCAGCTTGGCTAAATAAACTGCAGCCACTAAACAAACTGTGTTGTATTGATATCGAACACCGCCCTGAGAGTTATGTACTTAAAAGCAAAGGGGTTAATTGTGTTTGTAAGCATATATGTTTTCGCTGTGTGTTCATGGTATTTTCCTGTTGTGCACAGGATGTCCTTCTTCTGCTTTGATATGGATACTAGTGTATTTTATGCAAATTAAAACTTTCAGCGCTATCAAAAGCTCTCACTTTGGCCTCAACATAGGAGGAAAAAAAAGGGTAAATTTCAAGATTTTGCCTTTCACTTATCAAAATGCAGAAGAAATAGTATTGCAAACCAACACTTTGAGATGTGATGTGGGGTCATCACAATATGCTGCGAAGAAGAGAAAATAAGTTGCACTGTCATCACTGTTGCATCATATTATGTGTGTGTATGTGTTTGGTGCGTGAAATCAGACATCTGTGGATATTTGTGTGTGTGGTTTTTTTTTTTTTTTTGAACGGCCACCGCTGTGTACCTGATGATTCAGGCTCAGAGACACCCCTCTGTCTGGCTTGCTGCGCATCAGTCAATAACACAGCCCAATTATGTTTGCATAAGTCAATGACTGTCTCGCACAAAGCGCTCACTATTTGAATTAGCAGCAGCTGACACCAAAGTGTGAGCCCAAGTTAAAAAATGAGGAAGAGTTGGGCTCAAAATAAGAAAAAAAAGGCACACTAGTTATGATATACGATTTGAAAACTGACACAACAGTGAGGAAAAATATTCTTAAAAGAATAGACAGATTTCGGATGTTGACCACATTAATAGTGCAGATGAGTTAGAAAGACAGAGTCAGAAAATGAGAGGAAAATAGAGGAAAGCGGTAGAATGTGGCAGCGTCTGTGGAAATCTCTTCAAGGAGTCGGGGGCGGGGATCGCTCTGAAATAGTCCAAATCTCTGGAAGAGCTTGGTTTCAGTGGTCCGGGCATGTGTTTTTGAGACTCCTCCACTGTGAGAGAGTCACACAGAGAGGGAGAGAGAGTGGAGTGATGATGATGATGATGATGATGAGGAGGAGGAGGAGGGGGGGAAGAAGTGGAAACTTCATGAGCATTTGTGAATGCTGACGTACACATTATTGAACTGCTTCACATATTTTTTAAAAGAAAGTATTTTGTGAAGAATTTAAGAGTAAGATATCCTGCCAGATAATGATCTCAGTAATATTGATGTATACTTCATATAAACAAATGCTCTTACAGTGTTACTTATTTCTGGGTTTGTCTATCTAGAAGGTAGCATTGACTGACAGCCACTGGAAACACTTCAGGTATGAGAAAAATACAGTTTTAACAGCAAGAGAAACATGAAGCTTTGATTAATTTTTTTTTTTCACTGAGTGTATTTCTCTTCAACTCCTCTCTTTTTTTCTGTTTCCTAGTTCTCTGTCTCCTTTTCTCTGAATGTGTCTGGTTTGTCTATCAGTGTGATCAATATTCCCACCTCTCTAACGGGCCCAGCTTTGGGACTTGGGAAGGTTTTTCTTTCGGCAGGGCTGTTGAGTTTCCTGCTAGCTGTTTTCAATGCTTCAAACACATCCAAAAAGTCCACTGCTTTTCATCTGCAGGTTCCCTGAACATTGTATCCTGTTTCAATACTGATGCCACAAGCCAAAGATAACTGACATGCTGAAGAAATTACGAATTGAAAAATTAAATTGAATTGAAATTTGTATATGTTGATGAGAGTTTCTCACCTGAATGATCTTTAATGGATTATTTGGGGTATTTCATTGAAACCAGTGAGAGTCACAGTAAAGATGGCACCGTCCGTGTTTTAAATATGCTGAATTTATTTCCACTTTAAAATGTTTTTACAGCTTTTGTGGGATGCTGCGTTTAGGAGCCACCGTGGTGAATGGTATTAAATGTACTCGCTGAAAGAGTACTTGACAGTTAAAGCGTCTGTGAACACCCATGGTCTCACACCTGTGCCAGCCCCTAACATCTGCTCTCCATGGCCTCTTGAGATTTCCAACAGAATCCATCTGAAGAGCTGCCATTTAGGTGAACTGTAAACCGCCCTGTGCTCGCTTCCTTTCTCCTCCTGCTCATCCTTCATTATAGATGCAAAGTTTCACCTACAAATGTAGTAAATCAAACAAGACTTTTGGAATGAACTGTCTCATAAAAGTGCATCACTGTCCACCTGTTTGTATCTGCTCTTTCAATTTGGGCTTTCATAAAAACCTCAGTGGAAACACCAGATAGCCTATTTGAAAAGAAAAAAAAAAAAGTTTAAATATTGCAAACAGCTTTTACATTTGGCAGTAGGGTGAAGTTGGTGTATCAGTGAAAGCCACAAAAAAATAGAGGAAGAAAAGGCTTCCAAATCAGGTCGGTCAAAGTACTCAGAAAAAGAGGACAGAGCCATGAGATGCTGTCTGAGGATGAGTGCCGAACTTGAAGCACGTTGCAATCCAGAATAGCTGCTGAACGAAGCCTTTTCCGTTGTCTTTATGCACATATTGAGCATAAACACAGCAATAGCATAAACATATTCGATCAAAGCAAAATGTGACACAGTGCAATAGAAACAGACTTGGTGTATAAATCATGACGCTCTTTAAACATGTGTTGACGGATGAGGGAACTGTTCCTCAAATGAATTCATAAAAGTCACAAACATGTCATATTTCCATCACCATGTCCACATTGTTTTCATTCGTTTGAGATTTGACTGCCGCTCATTCATCAGTCACTTCATCTTGTTGTTTCCTCTTCTTCTTCTGCAGCGGCTTAATGGCACCGGAGAATTAGAGCCACCAACTGTTTATGTTCATGTGCCCAACTCATGATATTCTTCTTCCTGGGAATTTGGTTAAACCTTGCGGTATATTGGGATGGAAACTTGACTTACATTTTTCAAGGCTTTTTCACTGTAAAATTTTGTCTGTGTTTTCCCAGTTTTTCCCAGTTGAGCTGCAGTGACAAACAAATCTTAAAGACTCTAACAAGTCTAACACAGACTTTTGAAGCCTCACATAAGTGTCAGGTGAACTTTTGAATATATATTTGCACAAAAAGAGTGAATGTTGAAAGCGCATCAGGAAGAGGAGGACTGATAATGGAAAGCAAGACCTGCTTCAATGTTCATATTGGCACCTGAATATTGTTGTAAGACAAACTTGAAAAATTGTGAACCTAAACATCTCATGGACACCGACTTCAACTATAAACTAACATAGTCACTGTTATTTATAAAGACTAGTTGGGTCATATTATGTTGAATTCCAATTAGCACCATAATTACCCATAGAAAACTCATGTGGGACATGTGGGTTTTCTACATTACTCATATTGGTGTAATAATTTTAGGTGCATCAGTACAAAATATATGATATTAAGTAAATACACAAATATAAGAACCCACTAATAGGAATTAATAGGATCCACCTGTGTAGCATTGCTTTCAAAAGTGTTCTTCCTGAATTGTTTTTTTGATTCACTCCCGTAGAGTAATGAGGAATGAGTGTACCGCAATTAAAAAGAAAAGGGGGGGGAAAAAGTGATATTGTGGATTTCTGCTGTGCAGGGCAAATGTTCCCAGGAGTGTTAGTTGTCACTGATGTTCTTAGGGAATCATCACTGTCACCGCCATGAGCATATACGTTTAGAGGCTAATCAATGACAGCTGTGCTAAGATGTGTAATTCCCATTCTAATAGGCCAAACAAACAATCATAGCAAAGACGGTGAGGATGAGTGAGTGACAAACTGCGTCAATGTGATCCATGCAGATCCATCTGGGAGTGATTCACTCGCCCTGATTTAAAGAGATGCTGGCGGTGAATTTATTGTCCTCATGAATGTTTTTTCCCTTGGGGGAACAAATACTTTTCACCCTTCAGTCTGAAAACTTCAGCCAATACTGGTACGGTGTCATCATCAGACTTTAGAAAAGTGTTCTCTCACTCAGATGTAAACTTTCCTCAAGTTCTGTCCAAACAATGCAAGTGTAAAGTCGGGTTGGAGTCTGGTAAAGAAGTGTAAAGCACTAACAATCAAACGCATTCATGAATGTTGTTCTCAGAGAAACTCTCCAACTAAATGAATGAGGTCCAAGTCTTGACTCACGACCAGTTAAAATTAGATTATGAAATTACATTAAAGTAAAAATAAATATAAATAAAAAAAGAACATGTCGCCAGTGAATACAGCCCTCTACTCCTATTATGCATTGTTTAGATGATATTTCATCATGGCAGTCTAACAAGAAACACAGTTTAACACATCAAACACATGTCCTGGTTGATATGCATCTCATAATTGATGGTTGTGACACAGTCAAAACACTGGAGGCCATATTTGTGAGGCGGTACTGTATTGTGGAGTCTCGGTGGCCTGCACGTATGGAGCTCATTTCCTGCAGCAGATCAGTGTAGGTTTGGCACATGAATAGGCCTATTTATGGGAGCTGAGTGGTCCTGTGGATGAGACCAGGTGGTGAAATCTTGAAGGTGGCGAAAAGACAGATTTGACCTGAGCAGAAGCCGTTTGTGTGGTTCAATGTGCATACTAAGGGCACACAGTTTGATAAATGAGGCTCATGTTGATTATAATCAGTACGTCAAGAGATTTAGTGGAAATAATGAATTTTAAAATCCCTATATGAAGGATTTTGAACATTTCTAACTTCGGCAGTGGCAGTTTCAAAAGACACACTAGCAGACAGCAATGTACACATAATATCATATAATACAAAACAGTGAGATCATCACTTCTTTGATACAATGAAATAAGAAAATCGCACACAAATACCACTATTAATTACTGAGTTATCTTATCGTTGATGTTGAATATAT
This sequence comes from Seriola aureovittata, assembly GCF_021018895.1. NCBI lineage: Eukaryota > Metazoa > Chordata > Actinopteri > Carangiformes > Carangidae > Seriola > Seriola aureovittata. Next base: position 20,074,578 of record NC_079365.1, on the reverse strand, counting down.
GTGAAAAAAAGGTTTGCGTCTCAGTAGCAAAAACTTTTGTTGTACCTTAGTTTATTTATGTCCTTTTTCCTCCGCCTGCTGATCTAACGGTGTGGCTGAGGAGACCAACAGTCTCTACAGCCCCATATCTCACCACAGTTCTACATTTCATAGGACGCGCCCACTTTTGAACGATCCAATCAAATTTGAAGGATCTGATTTAACCACCTCTTGTAATTATACCCTGCCCACTTAGGCTATTCAGTTTCAAATACCTCACAACGCGAAAGATAAAAAAGCTTTAACTTGTGTTTCAATCTGACATGTAGGATTTGAAAATGTCTTACTGAGGTGACCTCTAGTGGCAGGATAAAAAAAGACGGGCTGACAACAATTTGTGCCAAATATTACACATAGTAGAACTGCCTATTACTGATACTGATTGTTAAATTGATGAAAGGTCCAAAAATTGTGACAAATGTCCATCGTAGACATCTGAAGGTGACGTCTTCAGATGTCTTGATTCTTCCAGCCAGCAGGCCAACACCCAAAGACTCACATTTTATTGACCCACATTTCTGAAGTTGGGACTGAAGATGGGAAAAGGAACAAAGCCAAACATTTTCAGTGCTGTTGTCTGAAGTTCAGTGTCCAGGTAGAACCGGAGAAGACAGCAGCTGCAGTCTTGTGCTGAACTCAGCAGCATCGTTGTGCTCCCTTTCTCCGGTCCACATTCTTGCCCTCAGGAACCCCCGGAGAAGAAACCCGGCCTGGTCCCTCCCCTCCTTTTCAGAGCAACAGCTGCACAAGCAGACCTGAGCAAACTGGGTTCTCCTGACCGATGGTGGACCTCCACACCTCTGACAGGTTGCAGTGATAAACTTTGCCCAGGGTCACGAAGAAGAAGCTCAGGACAGTAGAGTATGACAGCTGAAGAAAAATGTCTCCATGTCCTTTCTATCTGTATCCTTCATCTGCATCATTTTTTTAAGCACAGACTCCACATTAATCTCAGGGCTGTTGATCTTTCTGAAGCTATCAATTATGGTGATGAAAAAGAAAAATATCAAAGTGAGGCCACCACCTCTCCAACCAGAAAATTACCCGTCATACGACAGGAAGACACAGCGACCCAAGATTTAACTCACCACACCTACATTTGGTAATGATTATAAGGCCGTCAGTCAGATTAATTGGTGTCAAGTTGCAGGGAACAGACAGTATACAAGCATGCTCACAGATTCAGACACGCCCCCACCCTCTCCCTTCATCCGTCTCTCTCTCTGTCACATACCAGCCAGCTCATACACACTTTATGCTGCACACATATAAATGGCTGCTTTCTTTGGTTCCAGCAAGTGAACCAAACTTTATTTGAGCACACACGGACCTATAAAAAGCTCCACATCCACTTGTACACCAGCCATTGAATGTAGCAAGTATTTTTGTATATTTTGATAATAGGGTCATGCAGCACAGCATACAGTAGGTCGAGTAATCCACCAATCACTGAGGCTCCTTTTTAGTGGGGTAATAGTGGGGTTAAAGCACGCCAGAGCTTCAGATGACAGACGCTTGACTGAAAACATGCCATTAAGTCAAAGAGTGCCTGTTTTTTTGGGTTTTTTTTTGTCCTTGAAGTTACGTGTTCGGGGGCGAGTATATTCAGTCGATGCCATTCATTCAGTGCCCTTTTAAACACTTGGGAGGCAACTTTGTTTCTGGCTTGTGGTGCTATCATGTACACGCCAATTTTACATGAAAAACTCAGTTTTGGCGAGAGAATAAATTCCAAAATAATTTGAGTCAAGTAAAAAAACTTACTAAGTAGAAACTTCAGAATGTGGGTCTTCAATAGTTTGCTATTTTAGGAAAATATGCTTATTTGTGAGTTTGAAAAGAATATTCATACCACTCTAATAAGGAGGAAGCAGGAGGATACAGCTAGCTGAGCTCTGTCCAATGATAACAATCTACTTGTCAGCACCTCTAAAGCTCACAGATAAATATGCTATATCTCATTTATTTAAAAGAATCCTCCACTGATCTAGCATTGCACAACAACCAGAGGTATTGTCAGTTTTATTCCTCACATTCTCAACTCCATCCCTGACAGTTCGGTGTTATGTTACTAGCAGTCAGTGTAGCCTGGAGCTGCTAGCCTCTAACATGGATGAGGAATGGGCTTCAGAGCTTTGTTAACTTTACTTCTTTCTGGCTCCACCGACCAAGATTTGTTTCATGACCTACCGACCTGACTGACACTGCCTCAAGTGACATCACTCGAGGCAGTTTTTCAGGCTTTTGTGGCTCCTTCTGGAAACAGACAGTGATGTGTATAATTGTTGTTCCCCTCAATATAAAAACTGAAGTGTAAGAACTACAAGTTGTATTAAGGGGTGGGGACTATTTCTTGGTCTAAGACAATATCATTCAAGAGTCTCTGCTGGTTGCCTGGCAACCTGACGATGATGCTAATGTGATATTATAATCACTGAGCATATGAGGTCCTGGTAGGCTTTTGTTACCTTCTGACAGAGACAGGCTAGCTGCTTCAACCTGTTTCCAGCTTTATGCTAAGCTAAGATAGCATGCTGCTAGCTATATATTTATGTGAAAAGTATATGCGCATAGTTTTTAACAAAGGATTATGATGATATATTTGCAGGTGTTAAACATGATTATATCAATCATCACATTTCTCTGCAACGCTACTACGCTACAAATTTATCAGAAATGCTGATAAATATTAAGAATATTGATGATTTGAACCACCAGCTGTGTTGTGGGATATTATGGAGTTGCATAATCACAGGGCAAATAGTGTCTGCTGCTGTAAATGGAATGTTCCACATATAACTGCACGGCTGCAGCTCCTAGCCAAAAACCATGAATCATGGGATCGACATATATCCAGGAGGAAAGAGAGGGAGAGAAAAAGGAAAGAGGAGGGGAGAGGCATGGTGCAGAGAGGGAGAGAGAGAGAAAGAGAGAGGAGAGTAAATAGAATAAATAGCTATTTCCCCCTGTCTAAGGTGTTGTGGAAAATAGATAAACTCTTGGGACAGTCATAACCACGACAACTTTGAATCCGAGATGGGTTTGATAGGGAGTTTGTCCAAAAGAAACAGACCCCCATTTTCAAGAAAAGGAGGACAGTTCTCCTCTGGAAAACAAAGACACATTGAGCGCTGTGCCTGTGTGCTGGAAAGATGAACTGATTCCCGGTGCCTCAAGCTGGACTGTTAGAGAGACAGAAAAAAGGTAACCTCGAGTGTTAATGAAAAACAGAGGAGTTGTGGGTTCTCTCTGTCCTTCTGTGGGACATCGTCAGTGTCGCTGCACTGGATTGGCTGAAAGGGTTTTGTGATCAGTAAACAGACTAGTTTATTCCCTGAAGGCTTTTTTTCTTTCAGTCTTTGTCTCCGACTGTCTTTCTGTTTGTCTCTCTCTGTCTTTCTTTCCGTCTTGCACACTTTCTAGACACCCGCACCCACACAAACTGAGTGGGCAGCAGAGCTTCACAGCTCTCCAGGTCTGAGCTGCCTGGCTCCTTGAAAAGCTGTAAAGGATCTTCTCACCTCAGCTCATCTTGGCTTCCATCTGGAATCACTCGGCACAAAGCGCTCTACAGTTGGCTGTACAGCTGCTGCGCTCCTGCAGGTTTTTAAAGGGAAAAGAAACGAAAAAGGGATCAATGAGAAGAGAAAATGGCAGAAAGTTCCTCAGTGCTTTACCAGATCAGTTCAGCCTTGACCTCGAACAAGTGCTGAAGAAATGTTAATTATTATTTAGTATCTTACCGTCAATCTCTGTGGTTCACTTACGTATATATATTACATGCCTTTGCCTACCTGTGTGTAAATATATATATATATATATATATATAATATGTGTAGTTATTGTCAATGCTCATTGATGAAGCAGCTTGCCATACCAATAGAAGACAATGTACAGAATATTACCAGGCATCGTTGTATATAATTAGAGCTGCAATACCCTAGTTTGTAGTTTTCCATATTATATCCATATTTATGTCTTCTGCCACATCTTTTATTTGTGCTTTCTGGTTTTATGCTGATATATAGATTATGTGCAACTGAAAAAAAAATAGGTTCTCTTCTTTCTTCGATTCAGTAGCAGGGAAACGCGACCTCTAGGAAACGGAAATATGGTTTCCTTAGCTCTTGTCCTCATCTAGATGTGGTTCACACTTGAGCGTAGCATTGTTGAAATTTAGGAGAACTTCACACCAATGGCCAGTTCTGCCACAAAGCATGTTTGCGGAGGATGGAGTCATGCAGTAAATTTCGTAGTGGAAGTCCTCTGGATACTGGCTTGTTGCAGCTCTGACATCTGCAGTGGTCTCACCCCAGCTGAATCAATAAAAGCCAGCACTGTCACAATGGTGCGCTCCTGACCCCCACCCACTCACACACCCACTCACACACATCCATGTGCACGTACACACACACACACAGACACACACACACACACACACACATACACAGACACACACGCAAACATACGCTGAGTCATACAGGCATTGGCACACAGGCGCACACTCACACATACAAGACACCAGACCCTTCCCAAATACGTACATTCCTCACACCCGAATGAGATCCTGGGCTCTTTCCTCGGCTCCGTGCCCTTTTGGACAAGGACTCTTGTTACGTGAGTCCAGCCGTGCAGCTCTCTTATACACTGTATGTTTCTGCAGAGAAGTGCTGACATCATGTTGTCAACCCTACTGATGGATGTTGAGCTCCTGACAGACTCCTTTACAAGGTTTACTGGTGCTTGGAACAAAAACCTGATTTCTCATTTCAAACTTTGATCAAAGTTTAATTCTTCTTCTTATGGTGTGTCTCAAATTGATTAATGGGCCAAAAATAAGGTTGAAATAAGATTTTATCAACACCTGGGGACTGAACTTTAAATCTAAAGGGACTGAACTTTCCAGCTGTGGTGTCAGTATCAGTCTGCGCTGGTCTTTAGCCTGTTTTAAACCTTTCTTTCTAGAAAGCTTTCCTGTCACTTTTAATATCACATAGATCATTCTGTATTTAAGACATTCTGTTTTAAAATATTTGTTTGATTGCCTTAAACCAATAGCGCTGAGGATAAGTTGTTGTTCCACTCGTTCTATCACATCGTCCATGGTTACTAATTGCTTTCAGTTACAGTCAACCAACAGTCATCAGTCAGACCCTAACAGATGAGGAGGCTGTAAAAATAAAGTCACCACAGGGTCAAATGTTAAACCTCCTGCAGTGACACTGACAATAATGTAAGTGAGGGTCTCACATGCTCACACTGACCCAAACTTAAAACTTAAATTAAAAAAACCTTAAACTCTGGTATTGCCAGTGGGATTGTTGTCACTTTATCTGTCAATCAAGAGTTTTACAGTACAGGCCCATGAACAGTGAAATCCCTCCTGAATTTAAGGCAGCATTATTGCTGCATTTCATTTATTTCAGTGAGGATGTCAAATGAGATGGAAAGATACTTTGTTTGTCATATGAGATTTAATGTTCTCAGCCTGCTTGCACACACATTTGTACAAAAATGAATGCTTCAGTGGCCAGTGATCGATCTGAATCGTGTAGCCCACTTTGTTGTACGACACACTCCTACTGACATGTACTTAAAGATGAATGAAGCATAAAAATAGAATAGTGGAACTGCCCTGCAGTCCAGTTTGTATCTAATTGAACTTTATTATCCAGTTTTACTATAGTCCTTGTCTGTTATAGTTCATTTCGAATAATACACAAAAAGCTTCCCAAGAAAGGACATGTAAAAGATATTATGTGATTCAGGAAGTAGACACCATTAGCTGAGTGGTGATGCCAGTGCAGAAGCAGATGGTCGCTCTGGCGATGGCTGTGATGAAGTCACTGGGCAAATGTTGAAACTTCTCTCTGCAAACATAAACTAAACTAAACGAAATTTCATTATTCCAGTGTGTGTTTTGGTGGCTGTTTTTGTCTTTGTAACTGTGTCCTCTTGAGAAGAATTAAGAGAAGTATGTTTTGGGCTGTGTTTGCTTGATCAGAGTCAGTCACGGTGGTTACCACTACATTTGACTTAATTTCCATCCTGGTTTCATCTCCTTTAATCAAATCGATTCTGGCTCCAGTAATGGCAGCAAAGATGGCTCAGTGTATCAAAATCCAATCTTCAGATCATCCCTTTGGAAACCTCTCGGTGCTACGTACATGTGGTCCTGCCTTTCTATCTTGTTAGTCAGCTATGAACAAATTAAATCTTTTCTTTTTTTTTGGTTATTTATCGTGTTATATGTTAAACAATGAGTGGCCAAGTTGGATATCAGGTGTTACTGTCTGAGTAGATATGCAATATGTGCAATATCATTCATGCAACAAAGCCGTTTGAAAGCATTGGTGCCCTCTCTGCTGTGCTATATCTATGCTGAGAACTGAAGATGATGTGTGGTAGGAACATGAGTCTAAAGCAAAATACCATGCAAGTGCTTTGTAAAAACGTCTTTTCCCACAGTAAAGATACATACGAAAGGTAACATATAGTAGCAGAGGTAGGTTTTTTTTTTTTTTTTTAATGCCCATTCATTTGATTCTTTCCAATATTTCATGCTATGCTGTCATGCTTTAATAATAATGCATAATAATATCAATCTTATATGGCCATGTAAATACCTCTTCCCCCTTCAGTCATTTACCTACCAATACATCTCTCCTTTAGTCTCAGATGCTCAGCACAAAATGCAGTAAGCATTACACAGTAGAAGTAAATGGTTAGAACAAAACACTGTAACAGCAGACACTAATCTGCCTGTTTTGAAAAGTGATACTGGTGTATTTCGCTCTGCTCTATCCTTCCAGTCCTCAGGTCACGCTGAGCGCTCTGGCCGACTCGGTAATCTGGCTGAAAGCACGCCACATGGCTCTCTATCTCGTGAGGAGATCCCTCTGTGTGGCTGCTCATTCTTTTCAGCCGGCATCTAAGCCTCTCAGGAATGCTGAACTCTCAGACTCGGACTGAGTGTGCAAAGTGTACATGTGTGCGGAGTTATATTGTAGATTGTGTCCCTTTTTCATTGTATTGGAGACTGGAATAGCACAATAACATTGGCCCTTCTTTTAATCTACACAGAAACAAGTGGCTGTGGGTATGTAACATATACAGCTAAATAAAAAGCTTTTTCTCAGCAAGAAAACAACATTGTTGTTCAGACCGCTGGCCTTTCTGGACCCTCAGAGTCTTACAGAATTATGTTTCTGAGTCACACGTGATAATCTCTCAAACGAGTCCAATTGAACTCATTAACCTTGAGGCTGGTGAAATGGGTCAGTTCTTGCACCACAAAAAGTTTGGAGACTTTCCCTTGTAGTCAGCCTTAAGGGATTTGAATATGCTTTATCTTCCACAAATAAGGTTATAAAAGGAGAAAGTAATGATCGAACAAAATATCTCTTGATATTTCATGTTTGAATGCAATTCAGCTATTTATTTTCTTCATCCCATTGCATTTTTGTATTTTAGCCTCTGTTTGGCTTCATCTACTTCCTGCCTCTCTTTCTAAAATATTGCTATTTACTTTGGTGTTTATGCACCTACAGCTCAAATGCCATCTCCATAAATATCATCATCTGAGTTTGCTCTTACTGACAAACTCACAGATGATCATCACCTGTTTCTGGAGTTCCCTTCAGCTTTACGGAGTATTTCAGTTAAACTCATTGTTTTGGTTTTCTGGACCGCAACTTTACTGTTTGGTTCACTCCCACTGCTCTTACAGCATAGTTTCCAGTTGCAGCTGATTCCACTGTACACTACCTGTGCAGCACCAAACGGCAGACAGGCAGAGCTAATGACCAGCTTGTGAACATTTACCAGCTAAAGTGCCAGATATTTCCCCCAAGAGGTGGCGGGGACCAAAACGGAGCCAAAAGCTGAGTGAATGTTTGAGTTACATTCATCAGACTCCAAATGAATGATAATACTCTTGCTCTGTGACTGATAGATGTGTAAATAAGCAGCTGTTAATACATTTTTTAATTCCTTAACTTTATGAGGCGATAAAGCTTCATTGCTGTTTTTACAACTTGTTTCTGCTGCCCCCAAATGGTCAAAGAATCAGTTAAAGCAAGAGTATAGGTATAGAAGAAATGTGCCACCAGTAGTCAAGAAATTTATGTGCGACTAACTTTTAATCTAAGTTCAACTATGCAAGAAGTCATGATTAGATGTCTTATTTGAAGATGTACGAATGACAATAGAACCCCTGCTATTTTTACAACATTAACATCAAAGATACTTCATGCAAATCTTGTTGATTAACAGCAGGAAAAACCAATATGGTTCTCTACATTACAGACTTGAACTTTCTTGGCTATTTTTTGCCTCTGTGCTGTTTAAAGAACCAGATTGAGTGGCAGGACTCGGTGGAGGTCTTCACACTGGCACCTTAAGTATTTTCTACAGGAGAACCTGGCCCCAAATTACCCCCCCCCCAGTCACGCTTTCCTTCCACTCCTCCTCCTCCTCCTCCTCCTCCTGAGGGTCTGCTTGGTCTCTTGCTTTGAAACCTCAGAGTCTCATCAATAGACTTTTTGAGCAGGCCTGTTTGGTTATAAACATTGGTTTTAGAAAAAGAGGGCGAAGCCTGTTGATGGTGGCCGGCTTCCAAAAGCAGTGGAAGTGTAAGCGGAAGAAAAAGGAATGAAGGGTGGAATGAAAGCACGGGAGATGGAGGAGAGTGATGGAACGAGGGAGGAAATAGAGACAGAAAGAGGCAAGGTGTGTGTGTGTGTGTGTGTGTGTGTGTGTGTGTGTGTGTGTGTGAAGGCTGTACAGTAGTTTGTGGTCTCCTAAGGTGAGTCCAGTGGCAGCACATGGTGAGAGGTTGGACTGTGTGCTCCCTCCCTAACCCACTGACACAATGGGGCTCTGTGTGGCGGACCTGAGGAATGCTGAGAGATGGCAGGACTGTGGAGAAGAGGGGGTTTGGGGGAGAGTGGGAAGAGGAGAGGGAGAGAAGAGGGAAGGATTGTGCATGGGTAATGGATAGGAAGAACCATGACAATGAAGAAAAACATTTTGACTTGATGTGCCATCATGGTGTTGGACATGTTTGGCCGACTGGATCGGCATTAACCTTTGTGTCTTCCAACTTTTTTCACCTTCTTTTAATCTTCATGCTATCATTTTTTATTTTTAGATTATTTTTAGGTTCATGAACTATTATTTGTTTTCATACCGGCATGCATCAATTATCCCCCTTAAGGGACTTTGAACAGGAGAATAAGAAGAGAGTGCGTTGTCATGTGAAAATATGTGAAACTTATCAAAAAACCCTTATATTGCCATTGAAATGTTAAGCTTACAATGACTAATTACTTAGAGGTGCATGGAAACCTTTAATCAAACTAATCTAAAATATAAAATTATACTGAAAATATATTGCAGTTTGATATACACATTATCCATTATGGTAAAATGTAAGTCCAAGCACATTGTTTATCTCAGAAAAAGATGCGTATATACTATCTACATGGATAAACTGTACATATATACAGTTACTTACCCATTCAGTATTTATTCCAACACTCTTTGTACACCTGTGCACTACTGTATTTGTTTGCAGTAAGAATTTGACTTTCATTACATATGGACTTTGAATGTTGTTGTCCATTGTTCTTTCTATATGTATTTACATTTTTCACCTGGTTGCCTAGCTATGTGTTTCTGTCTGCTTATTTCTCCTTTGCTTGCTGTTCCTGTTTTAGCCTATGTTTATGTAAGTACACTGAGAGCCTAAACACACTTGGTCAATGAAGCCGATTCTGACTCTAACATGTTTGTTGACAGATGCCAATACTCTGTCCCTCACTGGCAAGAATTTGAAAATAGTCAAACTAGTCAGTGTTCTTTGCTTACTTTAAGGGCTATTTGCACCATAAGTAACGCCCTTTGAACCTTTTAAATGAGCTGTTTCTAAGTCTTGCCTTTGCTACATAGCCAACGTTCGCTTTAGCAGCTGTTTTACTTACCAGTCTTGTCAAGAGCTTCACCCTTTGTTGTGTCTAGAGGTTATAATACACCTTCTGTGCAGCACTACCTCTTCAGGGACACGACAGTGAATCAGTATTGGAAAGTGACAAAACAGGCTAACCAGACTGGGGCTAGCTGGTTTGCAGGCTAACTTTAGTTGAAGAAATAGACGCATTTCTAATGCTATCACTGGAGACCACCGCTGGAGACAGCTCTTAGCAGGTAAAGGAATGAAGTTTGATGCTGAACTTGCAACGTTTCTTCTAGACTGGTGTAAGCAGCTGTTGATGCTATGGCTAGGTAGCAATAGCCATCCTAACATATAGCTCCTTTTAAAAGCTGTGCTGTTAGGACTTAGAATAAGGGTGAGATGGGGGTTGGCTTAGGTTAATTCAGGATATATAGGCAGACATTAAGCCTGAGGTCTAAAGTAAAGAGATATAGGATAAAGAGGGACTGAAAGTGGTGGAGAGTGTGGTTTGAGATCTTGGCAGGATAAGACGGGGATGACTGGAGGGGAGGAGGGGGTTGAGGAGCGAAGTGACAAAAACGAAAGTTAGGGATGGAGCTGGTCAAGCAGTGAGTGGTGGGTTAGAGTTAGAAATGAGAGGTAGAAAGTCATAGGTGAAGAGAATGAGTGGATGATACCCACTGTGAGACATGTAGGAAAAACAGACTTAATTGGGAAAGAAGGACAAACGGGGTGAATGAGGTGATGGCCCAGAATAAGATCAGGAAGGTAAATGAAGATATGGAGGGGCAATGGCAGATAGCGTAAGGACAGAGGGCGGGTGAAGCAGGAGAGGACAGAGCTACAAGATGTGGGAGGAACTTTAGCATGTGACAGCTGGGGTGAAATTAAAGTAGGAGGAGCTGGATTGCTTAAGGTGATTAGGGGAGAAAAACACAGGAATTGAAGTTAATACTAGTAATGGATAAAGGAAGGATGAGGAATAAGGGGAAAGAACGTCAGGTAAGTGATGGTGGAGAGAGAGAGACAGACACTGAGAAGGAGAGAAGAGAGAGAGGTGATGGCAGATTTGTTTACAGACTCCCCCACACTGAGCAGGCTCCAGGGGTCTAAAAGGAGACTGGGACTCTGCAGTTGGCCGACCTGCTGAGGGCAGTTTAAAGGTGTTTTCTGATGCTTCAGATAGGAGAACATTTTCACTAAGCAGCCCATTCTGGATATGGGTTCTTTAGGGAAAATAACTGCTGGGAAAAAAATGAAGGAGGCTTGTCTTATTAGAGCAAAAAGCAGCGGCAGGTTGGAAGAAGTTTTAGCTATATATTACTCAATATTATCAAATTTGGTTATGAATAAAATCCAATTCCCACACAATCACTGTCATATATACTGTAAATTTTCTGAAAAATGACTCTGCATGCGCATACAGTATTTCACATGTGATTCAAAATGATCTGGTGGAGAACGTAAGGAATAAATTACATTTTTCTTTTGCAGAGGTCATAAAAGAAGATGCCATCCTCGAAACCACTGATCAGTCTGTCATTAAAATATATTATAGTCTACAACGCCTGATAGTGACACTGTTGTCACTGTTTTGGTTCTCCATTCTATGTTTTCATAAATTATCTGCCTTATCTTGACTGTGGAATTGAATTTATAGTTCAGATGACATTTGACAGTAGTTTAGATTAGAGACTTCAGTGTGCTGAAATTTCACCACATGTTTACCAGACTGCAGTTCCCCCTGTAAGAGTTGTACTTTGCAAGTAACAGATGTGTAAGTGGGCTGATGGTTTTAATTCTGATCATCAAATGCACAGTAATTTGCGGGAGAGCAAATGCAACAGTGAAACACAAGTATGAGTGGATTTAATTTCAGGCGGTGTGTTTTCACATCACACATCACATTTGGATTTTGCCATGTAAATTTTCTTCTCTGCAGATCTGGAAGACAGACAACGACGAACCACAACTAATACATTATATGTCGACTCATCATACTTGATATGACGTGACACAGTATGCTCATCACTCTTGCACCGCTAGCTATCTAGCTAGCTAGATAATTGACACCCAACTATTCAGTTTTAAGCCGACTTCAGCTCATTGTCTTGGTTTCCCAGCACACTAACAGACAGAGGTTTCCAGCAGACAAGTCAAGACAAGCTGATTGTATACCTCCTTTTTATTTTTTTTTTTTATGGAACAGTCTCAAATGTGAAAGTTGTCTACTAACCTGACATTTACTTGCCTTAGTTGGCACATTCCTACAGTTTCTTTCTTGGCATGTTACCATCACCCATGGTAACATGGACATGCTCATATAAACATTGATCCCTAGCATTACTAGTATTGAAAACCCCCTGGTTCCTTTAATGTGAACATACATTATCTCTTTCTATCTGCTTCACTTCCTTTCACCCTGTGTAAATGTATTTTTCTAATTCTCTTTGTACATACAGTCAATATTGCTATCAAGGTTTGCTGCCATCAGAAAACCCACCTTAATAGATCTCTGCAGGTGTCTGCAATCCAGTTCAGCTCCAGCTGAGGGGAGAATACTTTAGGCCATGATCAGGGCAGCTCAAGAAGGCAGGAAGCAGGTCACTGGGCCAACGGAGAGGGCTACCTGCATGGGCGGACAAAGGATCAGTGTTCTGGACGAGCCATAGCTAATATGCTCTACATATGGTGGTGATAACTCTTAAATAGATAAAAAGAAAACCAAACACACTGTGGCATATTTGTCTGGTGGTTGGAGTTATTCACGATGTGTGTCCATGAATATGAATCTTTTACACAGAGAGGTGTGTGTGAGGGCTGGAAATAGTGAAACATAGTGTTGTATTTTGGTATACAGTAGTGATGGCTATGCTGTGTGCGTGTATGATAGAGTGCAATTCATAACATAGGAGAGGCTGTGTGCATCGTGGTGAACGCCGCGTGTGTGTTCAACCAGAGAACATGCATCTATAAAAGAGGACCAATATTCAATGTACAGTACAGTACAGAGTAAATCTCAGATTAAAGGGCCCCCTTGTGGAAGAAATGCACATCAACCTTGTCAGCAAAAGACCACCAATCCTCTAAGCTGATTAGAGTGCACCATTAAACAAAATGAATTAAACATTCTTGCCAAACAACTCAGAGGTATCTGGAATGGTAGCGCTGGCATTATCTTCTGTTTTTAATGGGCTTATTCCAGAATAATGGACTTACTCACACAAAGGGGGATTTGAGCCTTGATGAAGAGATCTGCTGCTTTTTTTTGTTCCTTGTTTTTTTTTTTTCATTTGATAAACTGAGGCAATGTTTCTGAGGTACAGTACTGTGTACCCTTTGTAAGTGCTATATACAGGCAACTGGACTTGCTTGAGGTTTTTGAAGATGCTTCACCTCTTGTGTGAAAGGCTTCTTCAGCACTGTACCATAGTCTGAAAGTACAGCTGAGGTCAAACAGCAAGAGAAAAATGTCACTCTGCTATTCCTCATTATTGCACCTTAAAATGTATCAGTCCATCTAACATCTGTTTAGCACCTCACTGTGCAGGTACAGTATGTTTCCCAGCTCCAGCATGGACCCCCCTCAGTGAACTGGGTTGGTAGATCAGCTGCTTTAATCGGTGACTGGCAGGGGTCCAGCAAATAACTTCAGAAATTAGATGAATGGCTGCTCTGTTCACCTGTGGTGAGGCAGATGGGGCCTTTTCCAGTAACTCACAAAAAAACAGGTAGTAGAGATCAGAGAGAGGAGCAGCCAGTGATTAGAGAAAGAGTCTGAGTTTTGGTACAATGTTGAAGATAAGAATCGGAGACTAGAAAGTGTTTAAAAAGGCAGTGACACTAAGACAGAAAGTGAACCATACCAGACAGGGAGGTGTCTTATCATTGCTGTTTTTTTTTTTGTTTTGTTTTTTTTTTACACAAAACTGTATCACTTGGAAATATTGAATTATTATTATTATTATTATTATTAAACAATCAGGCCAATCTATGAGGAAGTACATAAAGTTTACTTTTATATCATAACCTCTCTAGGTAAGATGTCCTGAAGTACTTCACAATAAAACGCAAAAGCAAAACATTAAATTAAAAAAAATGAGGCAGTGTTGAAGGGTAGATGGGCAGTGGGAGCAGGATTTTCCACATCTTTAACATGAATGAGATTAGGCACGCAAAAATAACCAATAAAGCAGTGTTGGCGGATTGATGGCAAAACTACTCATGTGCCTTTTTTATTGTGTTAGCTTGTGGTTTTCAGACTTTCAGTGAATTATTGCAGATTAATGCAGATTAGAGGATGGATACCTGACCCGAACATGACGGGTCGGGTCAGGTACGGACAAAAATGAAAAAAAATATGTTAAGGTTTGGGTTGGGTTCGGTCATGCCTGTGTTTTGATGGTCATGTAGAAGGCGCCCATGTACAATCAGGGTAAACAGGCGAGCTGTAAGAACACTTGTGTGAAAGGGTAACATAAACTCTGCTTCAGCTTGCACTAACTGTGTTGGGCTCGGATCAGGTTTGGACATAAAATGAATTCCTGTCGGGTTCAGGTTGGACTCTGTTACTACTCTCAGACTTGATTTGGGTTCAGACAGAACTGTATTGCCTGAGCTGCACTCTAATGCAGATACTCATGGAGTGGAACAACTTATTAAACAACCTGTCTTGTTATTAAGGTAGTTGGTGATAACTGACTCAGTAGATTGTTGAATATTAGAAATATGTGCACCTGTTTCTCACTATGCTGGAAACCTTCTCAAACAAAGGAATATGGATATACCTTAGAGGTTGTGTCACTCTAATTTACTGGATATGATGATTGATGCAATCACAGTTCAGCCTACTTAGTTGATTATCTTTCAGTGTGGTTGACTGTTCCAGCAGCTCCCAACAGGCTGAGTCAGTAGTTCAGTGTCTGGTAGAGAGGTTGACTTTTCCAGGAATTGCAGAACAAGTGAGTGGTTTATTTTTTTAGTAGCTGCCTCGCTGTGTGTGTGACTAACTGATTACAAAACTAATTAGATGTTTTGTCCTACTAATGGATATCTATGGATCAATGGATATGTTGTGTTTACAGACAAGTGTGGTTATGTCCACCTCAGATGTCAACATTTGAGCTTTCGCAGACATTTTACTGATGTTTTTCTCATAAATATATGTACAATTCTCATCTCAGTAAAGGAAAGGGCATACCAGAGCTGTCGAACCCATATTTGGCTTCATTTGTTTTTTTTTCATGTGTCCTCAAAGGGAGGAGGAGGTAGGGGTGACAATGTTTGAGTGGAGGGTTGACATATATATCCTCCCTATGTTTTGGTTCCAAACAGTAAGAGAAAGTAAAGGAGCTGATGAGGTCTGTCTGGGTGCCAGTGGTGATGATTCTACCCCCCACTCTGGAAACTTTATCCAATTGCAGGTTTATTGTGGGAGTAGAAAGTCAAATTCCCTCTCTGGCAGCAGTATTTTCTTTGCGCGGGCCAGAATTGGGGGAAAAAAAAAATCTCCCTCTGTTTATGATCTTTCCACAGGTAAACTCGGCTCTGGAGCAGAAGTATTTTCTGACACTGCTCAAACTCTGATGGCTGGGATGCCGTTGATGCTCTGTTTGCTCCACCAAACAGATGAGTTCAGCACAGCAAATGTTTGACGAGAGCCTCACTTCCAGCCAGGGAAATAAACCATCCTGGGCTGCAGTCATAATACTGCTTTCTCTTTCATAAATATATGATTTTTTTATGAGATTCCCCCCATTAACAAGCCTACCTTGTTTATTTTACTTGACATATCAAATAACAGGCAGAATATTTAAGGCAATTTTGTCAAAGTGAAGGCCTAAGGAAACAGAAAAACTGCATTTACTGAATAGCAATGTGTACAGTTGCTGAAAAAATTGTGATGCTAAGAATATACATAGGCCTGTCTTGTTTCATTTGAAATATGTCCCTGATTTCAGGCAGAAGTATGTGGTTCCCATTTCTAGTCTGACTATTGAGTTTGGATGCTACATCTACAAGCAACACAGAAGTTAGATTTACACTTTACTTCTCATATTTTCAAGCGGTATGTTACAGCAGGGCTTTTTTAATGTTACCTGTACCTGACCCTCCAGAGAATATAGTTAGCTAATGGTACGCTAACTCTTGGACTTGAGCAACACTGAATTACTGTAGGTAGTAGGCTAGTTAGCTGGCCATGCTAACGTTTGCAGCTTACGTTGCAACAGTCACACACAGTTAAAGTCATTCCTTACAAATTATTTTTATGTGTTTGGTTCTGGAAAGGCTAAAAACCACAGACGCTTACATGTATTCAGCTTTGGCTTTGGCTTCAACATGTTCCAGTTGCTAAACTATGAGTGGCCAATCACTGATCAAGGCTTATAAAACAGTCAATTCAATTACAATCTCTTTACCCACTTTTTCTTAATTTGACTGTCTCATACTCTTGTTGTTTCTGCTCTACTTTTCTCTCATAGACTGTCTCAGTCAAACATATTAATTATACGAGCAACATGACTGCCAAGAAATCACTAAAGTACATCAATTAGTTCTATGGTCTGCTCAGAATGAAAACGGCATTATTTCTCTGATTGAATCCCAGACTGGCAGACTGTTGTCATACCATTTAGACTTGGGCCCTCTCTGTCCCACTGACCTCTGTATGTCTGGATAATTACCGTCTGCTGTCTAGGTTGTGGGGTTTCATTACAACACTTTCAAAGGGAGCCAGTGTGAATAAAAAGTCTGAGAATAGACAACCCTGTCCTCTAAAAAATTATGTTTCTATACAACTGAACTACAGCAGCAAATATGTTTTTGTATGTTTCTGTTTTGTAGGATATGTAAAGTGACCATATTACATTTTCTATTAATATACTGAGTTAATTCATGTATTTGGCAAGTTGACTATACCTATAATTTGTATATAAATGTAATTTGTAGGAGACAGGGTTGGAATTGAAGCACTGAACAAGAAACTCAGACAATGACGCATTACTTCACAGCTTTTATATTTTAGACTGATTAGTCTAAGTAAACAGTTTTCACAGTGAAATCCTGACTTGTATTTTTGAAAGTTTAATCTTGGTACTCAGCTTCTAACCTCTGATGCCTTAGCCAAATGGATTTGGCTTATCCAGTATTTCATATATGTCCTTCGTTATGAAAACAATTTTTCAACCTAGTGCACATTTTCCTGCTGCCTTCTACAGAGAGCCCTCTATATGTCTGGCTTGTGGTATCCTTTGGTCATCGAGGTGGAACTATGCAGTGCCCAGGTTGGTAAAAGTCTGGATTGTGAAGTGTTCACCTCATACAGACAGTGAAAGCTTTTCAAGCAGCAGAGAACAGGCTTGTGTCAATATTGGGGAAGACAAGGTCCGGATTTATCCGGGGGTCTGACGCACTAGAATTAGCAGAATTACCAGTTTCCAGGCCTATCTGAAATGCCCACTTTTCCAAGAATGACTTACAGTGAAACCAAAGAGGATGTATCTACTGCACAAAATTTCCCTAGGTGTAATGTGTGAACGGGAATGACAGAGAAAGGAGAGTTACAGCTCAGAGCTCAGGTATAATAAAGAGTAAGGGTCTATGTTTCTCATGGGGCTCCCTTTATGATAACTGCAACATTAATCAGTCCAAAGTATGTGAAGCAATGACTCTGTTTTTATTTTCCAGTGCAGAGGAGATTAGCTTTGAAAGGCTCCCAAAGGAAATGGAGAAGCAGAGATCCCTGCCTGTGCAGTACACTGTAGTGAGTGACTCTTTGTGCTGTCACCACAGTACAACAATACAACATTCATCCACAAATCTCTCCACACATTTGCAGAAATGATAAAAAATTCCTTTGTTTAATTCCAACCCTTGTTTTCTTTTCTGTTTTTTTTTTTTTTTTTTTTTCAATCCAAGATTTCCAAGATTCTTTTCTCGTCAATTTATTTATCAGCCTGCCAAAAAAAAAACTCAAGATTGGCTGTACTTTGAAGCACAGATTTATGAAAAAAGTGCCAGGAATCATTCAGTTTACCCCTCAAACTATTGTCTGATTTGAGACCAATGTTTTGTGGCCCATCTGTAGATTGTTTGAGAGTGGCATGGACACAATCAAGTTTCCTGGCAGCCAGCGAGTATTCATCCCATGTGCAAACTCTCACAGTCTGCGTCCAGCACAGTAGCAACTGGTCCTTTTCTGCAACATTGTACATACAGTATTGTGTGCTATAGTAACGCTTTCCGGTGGTCTGGCCTCTTTGTACACAAGATAAATTTAAATTCTCCACTGCCCATCTGTTTTAGTTTTACACCTTCATCATCTTATGATTCATCCATTTGTGAACTGCACTCTTTCTTCAATCATTAAGTTGTTACATAATTTTCCATTTGGGACATAGTCTTTGCAGGTTACATATACTGCATGTGATATAAAGGAACGACAGAGCTTGACTCTGTGGTTTCAGTTTGCCTGTTTTCACTTTACTTATAACTGCAGTGGCATGACTCCCAAGGTAATGATTACATTTGATTACATTTGTCTTTGTTAAAGTTTTGTTTACTTTCCTGCACTTAAGTCAGTTACTGTTGTAATAGAAAATGACAAACTATACTGACTTTGTGTATTGAACAATAGTGAAGATAATTTAGCTCCCCTTTAATTTAGATGGTAAACTGGCATTCTTGCTCTTTATCATAGAAAAATCAAACAGAAAATTGTGTGTTTTTCACAGTGTACCACAGGGAATGGTAAAATCTATGTCCACCTTTGATGAGAAAGGCCTTCTGTAAACTAAAAAAAAACTAATCGTGTGTAGACACTTCTTACACGCTAGGGAGTAATTAAACCTTAACATCACTGACTACAGTTGTAATCAGTGGAACATACAATATGGAACAAACAAACTATTGAAAGGGGAGGAACACTTTTGGAAATCTTGCTTTTATTCATAGATCATTAATCACCATCAAGTCAATGTCATGTCATGTTTTGTAGTGTGAGAGAGTGAGAAATTAAAGTAGCTGCTGTAATCATGTCTGTTTTTGTATGTGTGTTGTTGCATGGTCAGTGATTAGAAGCCTTTAGAAAGTCTTACGTATGTTTTATTTAGAGAAAACTTTCACCCATCCCAGTTCAACACCTACAGCAGCTTGGATCATTTCCAATAATTAATCAAGCGTCTTCAGAGAGAAATACCAGCATGCTCCACGGCGCAGCAGAGGCTCAGACAAAACAAAACACTCTTGTTTCTCTTTGGAGCATAAATAAAAGACACGGAGCTTGAGAGAGGAAACAAATTCTCCTTTATCTGTTGCCTCTCTGCATAAACTGAGCATGGTCTCCTTGTTGACTTTGGATGAACAGCAGAAAAAGTTCTTACCCAGGAAACCAGACATTTCCCATAATTCAGAAAGGGGGGGCACATCCTACAGGGAGAAAATCTAATCATGAGTCTCTCCTACCCAATATTACAATATCAGTCAGTTCACA
Source organism: Seriola aureovittata (assembly GCF_021018895.1). Classification (NCBI taxonomy): domain Eukaryota; kingdom Metazoa; phylum Chordata; class Actinopteri; order Carangiformes; family Carangidae; genus Seriola; species Seriola aureovittata. Next base: position 20,055,094 of record NC_079365.1, on the reverse strand, counting down.
AGTCCCCAGCTCATATTTCTCACTATGCAAACGGCAGAATTTAGGACTCCTGTAGGTACTTTCACAGTGTTATTCTTATATTTTGTTACAGCTGCCACTCTGGCAGCATTGCTCTGATGATGTTGGTCCACCACTGTGGTCCAAACTGAAATATCTCATCAATGATTGGATGGATTGTCAGGAAAGTTTGTACAGACATTCATGGTCCCCAGAGGAGCATGTCTGCTGACTTTGGTGATCCACTGACCTTTCCTTGAAGCATCATCAAGAGGTGGATATTTTGTGAAATGTCTAAATACTTTTTGTAGGAAATGTAAGATGGATCGTGTTCAGAAGCAACATAGAAATTTTTAGGAGACTATCATCTTTTTACATGTGCTGTATTATCAGGTTAACAATGTTAATATGGACATCTAATATTGTGTTCTTATGGTGCCATGCAGGATCAACTGTAACAGGTATTATCAAAGACATGGGAAAACGTTTATGACCACACACTATAATTAAATACATTTCTCGTATTTTTTGCCTAGTCATCAAGCAGCTTTCTCTTTGCTTTTCATAGAAGCTTCAAAACCAACTGACCAAGTGTTACACAAAAGTCACTGCACTAACAATTTCAATATGGTGTAAAAGTGTCTCTTGAAAGATCTCATCCAAAGAAAATCAAAACTCAAAGTGTAAAACAAAGTCAGCAAATCAAGACGATTTTTCTGCTTTCACTTTATGGTGTATCAGCAAATCTCTTACTCTGGGAAAACTCATAGAGTAGCTCGATAAAATCCAGTGGACTCAAAGTAAACTCAGCCCAGTATAAATTTCTCTTGCCTTCTTTTGAGGGGCTTGGAAGAATAAAGCACAATAAACAGAAGCCCCCCTCTAAAGGTCTACAACAAAAGCAAATAGCCCCAGCCTGGCTATAGCTTTATTAGTGGTCAGCTGGTTCCCATTAGAAAGGCTTTGTGAATTGCTATCTCCTCTCAAGAATCCCAAACAAACTGACCCTCGGCTCTGTTTGTCTCCCTCTAACCTCTCTCCACATCCGTCGTGCTTCTCCAAGCAATATCCCTGGATACCGCTGGCCCCCCCACAAACAGGGGTCGGCCTTGGTGACCTCTTTGACCACCGATGTGGTTACAAAGCCACTTAGGTGTAGATGGTGTTGAATTGAGTTGTTAGTCCTTTGGCATGAAAGCAAAGATTTCTCACACTCTTGGACATTTTGAATAAGTTCAATATATGTCTGGCAATAGACTAGCAATGTTCTATATTTTTATTATTGTCAACAAATCCCATGAAAAGACAAAAGGTTAGTTAGGTTTTAAAAGGTTTCCAATGTTCAAATATTGGAAACCACACTGTTGCACTTTGTGACATGTTTCTTCATTATGATGAACATGGGCACAGTAGTTAATTTTAAGTCAATGGCACATGCGCCATCTTGCTGGTTTAAATACTTGCTATTGCAGCAAATGTGTATCAATCTGTGGCTAAAAACAGAACTGACCGAAATGCACTACTTACTGCAGTTTGAGTAACGTTTGCTAAAAACTACTGTGCACAGCTCTATGAGGAAAATTATTTAGCCTTTTTTGTGCAAAAAGATATATATTTCAGACCTGTTTTTAAAGATTTGATTTCACTTGGGAAGTCTGATCCTTGGGATGGAGTGTGACAGACAGAGGAGGGAAGTCAGATTGCATTTAGAGACAGACTAACAAATGTTGCTTTTGGTCTTTTATGACAGCTGAACTCTTGCCATGCTGGGATGGTCAGTCACTATCTGTCTGTCTTTTTTATGTCCAACCTTATGAAATCCTTATAGTTACAGTATGTTATGGCCATGTTTCCTCACCTGTATTTCAGGACCCCCAGTGGGTCTCCCAAGATAAATCTGTAGAGGTCATGTGATAATGACATACAAAGACAGAGTAGTTAGAAGTTGTCTGTTTTGATGGGTTATAAACCAAAAAACTGCATACTAAAGAAGAAGCTTGGAGGTGTTTGGGATCATTTGGATGATTGCATATATACCCTGCATTTATGTGTAATCCCTGTAACATTGTGACTACAGAGAAGCAGTGTTGTGTGAAATCATATGGGAGTTCTCTGTAAAGAATGTGCTGAAGTTGACATATGGAAGATGGAAACAGAGACCCTTTCCTTTTCTTCATCAAATAAAGTTGGTCAGGCCTGGAGGACTGAGCATCCTTTGTTGAGCCCTGGCTCTTGGGTCTTACTCATGCTCTCAGACGGCCCCATCTGGATCAAAGCTCCACCAGCCCAGCCCTGCACTTCTCACTTCCTGTGATCAAAAAAAAAAAAGGGAGGCAGAGAGAGATGGGTGGAAGGAAGAAGATAGATACAAATCTTTACTTATTTATTAAACAGAACAAATGAAGAAAAAAATGGTAAGAGAAGGATAATTACAGTGGTGTTGAGATTTGGAGGGTGTGCAGTGGTGGTGGTCATGGGTAGACTCAAAGACCTGACCAAATCAACATGAAGACCAACCAACAAAGCTACCATTCATGTTCCTTTCCCAGTAATCGAAAACGTTTCCCCTCTGACGCTGAAAACAGAGCAAGGGGCAAATATGCAAAGACAACACACAGGGAGAGGTCCCCGCAGTGATGGATCAGGATCTGCTTGCTGTGAGCCACATTCAGATCTCCACATGGGCGAAAAGGAACCAGGCATCTGCACCACAGAGTGCAGAACCGGGACAAAATGAAAGGCCGGATCTTTTTCCTCTTTGGGCAGAGGGATCATGAAGCCTTGGAGGCCAGGGGGACCTGTCGTGGCTCCTGGGCCTGCTCAGACTACTCCTCATGATACAGCTGTGTATATGAAGTTCTTCTCTATATTTGGTGTACGTATGATCTTAAATCCTTTTATTTGAGGTAACATTACAACGAGGTACACAAAGTCCTGATAGCAACCAATGAGCAAGGTAGGGACTAATCAGGAACTCGGCCCTTATTAATTAATGATGATCTCTGAATCGATGGAGAATAAAAACAGAATTATAAGTTACTTGACTGAAGCAGTATCTATTCAGTACGTGACAATGCCATATTTCAGGTTTGGTTTGGGTTAAAGAAGCTATTTGTAAGTTTTAGTATGAGCCAACATTATCATTGACGTCTTTTACTTACCAGCCTTGAAGAAACATTGCGAGGGACTCAATTCCTTTACGTCTAGATTCTATTTCTATCACTTCTTTTCTGCTACTGAAGTTATCATACTAACCAGCTAGCTCCGACCCGGTCGGACTATCTCGTCACTTTCCAATACCGAGTCATTGTAACGTCCAGTCTGCCCTGAAGAAGTAGCACTACTCAGAGGGCGTATTAAAGCCTCTTCTATTGTAAAACGATGGTTGAAGCTGTTGGCAAAGCTGGTAAGTGAACGGCTGTTAATGCTAATGTTGGCTATGTAGCAATAGCTAAATTTACTTTTCTTTATGGAAAGATGATGGTTTGGATTAAAATGACTATTTTGTCTAGGTTAAGGGAACTTAACTGTCATGGTTATTTAACATGCCCAACTATATGTATTTTATCAAAGCATAGACCTTCACCAGTTTATGAATAAGTTTGCAGAGAGCCAGTTTTACTTGGAACCAGCTTCACCTCTGAGAAGATATAGAGATGTAGATGAAGCGATGATCAAAAGGGTGAAACAGTTTTGGGTGGCCCCTGAGCTTCCGATTGCCCCATATTGTGTTTTGGAAAAACTTTATTTTGTTTGGGGATCTCAGTCTTCAGAGAGCACTAGTCTGAGTTGGGACATCCTGTTTCCTGAGGCGAAGATGTTTCTCCCTTTCCTTCTCTGTCCTGGGGCGCTGCCTACAGTGCTGGAGAAACTTGAAGGCCTTGACTGTTGATGTTTTTATTAAAAAGTGTGTGTGTTATAATTGGATGTGAGATCAAAGTGCGCAACACAGAGGAGCTAATTAGGTCAATATATCTCAGAGTTGCTGTCAGCGTGTGAAACCCCGGATTTAGCTGATGGGATAATTGATTTTAGCTTTTCTCCCCATATGATACTGCCCCTCACAGTAGAAACTTGTACTCTATTCTTGCCCTGTCTAACTTTTTTCTGTTATGTCTCAAAATCATTTCAATTAAAGGATGATTCCAGTTTGTATCGCTTTGGTCTTAATTTAAAAGTTTTGATCACACCTTCTTTCGGTTGTAAGAACATTTTGCCCAGATCTAAGAAAACTGTAAAACCACTAAGAAAAGAAGCACAATCTAAAAATCAGGTTGCAAAGTGACTGCTGAAATGTTAGTAATAATCCATCATTACACACACAGTGCCCTTAGGATCCTCTCTTGTTTCTCCTTCTTGTGGACTTCTTTTTTAGCGATGACCCTGCTCGATTTGCCTTCATTCTCAGTGATAATAAAATCTGATGCAGTGGAGAAAACAGAATTTTTATTTTTAATCCAGATTCACAAACTTAAGGACAAGCTGATTCTTCTGCTCTGTCTGCAACACAAAAATGTGACCGGATGAACCAATTTAGCCCCAGTGCGATATACTGTAGTCTATTACAGCTTTCGACTGTACTGAACCTCCTCTAAAACAGTGAGTGCTATGTCTCTCTCCTCTGCACAGGTAATTTCTGTGCAGCGGAGTGTGTGCCTCACTCTAAAAGATGTCTCCCTTGGCTTCCTTTTCCTTCACTTTTAGACTCTAAAGAGCAGGTTAGGGCGAGAGGAATGTGGTAATTTGAGTTAATGGTGGTGGGGATGGAGGGGGTGAGCGCTGATGGGCTGGGTCTCAGGAATTACTTGAGGAATGACAGATCATAGTTGTACGCTCCTATGCTGAGAGTGGTTATTCTTGATGTTCTTACAGTGTAAGTACATAAGAGCAACAGTCTGGCTTTTATTGTTTATTAACTGAAATTCTGAGAAGGGGGGATTTGTCTTTCCAAGGGTGTTTTGAAGGAAACATAATTGCTGCTGGCAAATAGGTACTGTGTTTCTTGCATCACAGAGGCTGTAGGAAGGTGGTGTGAAGGTGTATAAAGCACAAGACTTTGACACTGTTGAGGTTTGTAGGAGACAGGACTGGAAAATGTAAGAGAGGAAAGTTCTTATTATTTAGTGGAGAACTGTCCTGTAGTGTGACCAGCACATTCCTTTCACAATGGACGCCGAGATGTTTAGAAATATATAGCTTAGCTTAGCCCTAGATTTTCCATTAATTACATTTAGTTACATTTCCAGAAGGCAGACTTGTAATGAGGCGAGAATTGTTCGTCTCTTTCGTAATGAGGACTGAAAAGCTCTGATACACTAATTTCATGTTTTTTCTCTGCTTGTCACTAAAATGTGACATCTTAACATTAAAAGCCAATTTCACATTGTGCGGTTTTGACAACTGCCTGCTTCACTGTGTGTGACCAAAGAGGCCTGAGAAGGCAGAGAAGTATAGATATCTCAGTCTGACAGACAATTACCTTGTCGGTCGTCACCTCCCTCCTGCAGCAGCCTCATCAGCTGTTATCCTCCTGTGATGACAGGTTTAAACACACCTGGCATGACCTTCAGCTGACTCGCTGTGCTGCCGACTGTCAGAGGAGTATGTTACCGTGGAAACAGATGGGCACTCATCTCAGTTGTTCATAATACATTGGAAGAAGACCAAATACTTGATGTAATTATTTAACAGTATAGGTAATGGTATTATCACTTGGACATACTAGTGAACAAGCAGTAACTTACCTCATACGTGAAATCGTTTCTAATGAGCGTTTTTTTGGTAAGGTTACTCACTGACAGCACTTCAGCTTTCATAATTTACAATTTCACAATCTGTAGCAGCTTTCAACAGTTGGATATGTGAGTACATCACAGGCAAGTAAGTGGCAGTAAATCACTGGAGGAGTTTGATGATGAATCTATAAAGGTGTTGAAGTCGGTGATTTGGTGTGATTAGGACAGACATGGTAAAACAGAGAGAGGGAGAAAGGGGTCGGGGTGACCAGAGGGAGATGGAAAAAAAACATATATAGAAGAGAGAGACTTGTCAGGGGGAGCAGAGCTGAGTTTTCAGCCAGCCACTGATCTCTCATTCACGGGCAGTTGAACGTGAACACTGGGCACTCTGTGTCTGTGGAGGTGATGTCTACTGAGAGATGCTATCTTTACCTCATTGATACAATGGCCTCATAGACAGCAGACAGCAGGCCAAAGCCACAGATCTCCATACCGCACAGCCATACTGCCAGGAAGAGTGCGCCACCTACAGGTGCTGATAGAGAGTGGGACCGTGGCGTTAAGACAAGGTTTTTTTTTGTGTGGGTACACTGTCCAGCCATCCTCTCTATGAGCTGTTGGTGGTTCTCAACCTGGGGGGTCAATCATTTTTTTCAGACTTTCCATTAATAGTTTTTCTTGCAAATTACCTTTGATCACAGTCAAGTGATAAAAAGGGATCTCAAGAAGACCTTACTTTATTTTAAAGGATATGGTTAGTCTATATTATCTTACTATCAAAAAAATCATAAATGTGTCTAAATGTTTATTTTTAGTACTTTGACTTCCCTACCATGGCTCTCATCCCCAAGCCCACTGTTTTTTTTTAATAAATTGGCCACAAATATGTAGTTTAATTTCCTAAATAGACTCAGTTCTCTCCTAAAAACACTCAACTTAGCCAATAGGGTCACAAGTCAAAAATTTTTGGATCCACCGGTAGAATACATGACAGAAAAACTGAAGAAAAAAAAAAAAAAAAAAAACCTGACAGCAGATTATGAAAGAAGGTATGAAAGCAGACAAATAGTCTAGGTCAGATGCAGCATGCCAACATGATTTAAGGTGGCAGGAGACTGTAAAACAGAACAGAAAAAGTCATCAGTGATATGATATTTTTATAAAACTGAAAACACACCAGTGAAGGACACAGAAACACTCACACTGTCATCCCTTTATAGACCATTTTACTGCCATTTAGCTCACTTTCAGCATTTTTTTTTTTGAAAGAAGGGAGCCTCGCTGTGGCAACTCTTAGTAGGTTTGGATCCATGACTGCTCGAGCTATTTCCTTTTGGCATATCCCTTTAACTCTCTTCTCATGACGAGACGTTCTGGCAGGCAGGAGGGAAGATGTGAAGAGAGACGAGAGCAGAATGGAACATTTTTGCTTTTTTCTAAATGAACATATGCCAGGTGTCACAAAAGATATAAGAAAGCAAACACATCCACAATACATTGTAAGTACTCCCTCAGTCACTTGCTATATTCCATGTTTAGAGCATTTTGTCATGAGGGAAACCCCACATCAGTGGAGGAATTTCTTGCCCACTCTCTTCACCTCCTCTTTTTCACTTTTGCCTCCTCCCTCTCACCTAGATTTTTTTCTCCCTCACTCTTTAAATTCCAATTTTCTCTACCCCTCCTCTTGTCCAATCACTTCTCTCACTTCTCTTTAAAAAAGAAAAAAAAAGAAAAAATCTTTTCAGCTGCTCCCACCCCAATTATTGTCTTTCATGCCAGATGTCAGATATCAGCTGATGCTGAGTGACTCCTTAATCATTTTAAAGGAGCGTAAAGGAGCCTCTTTCAGGAAGAAAGGATTTTGCAAAATTGTGCAAAGAATTGCCCACATATAAGGCATTTCATTCTCATAAAAAACGTTTTATGACATGCTCAAAGCTCCCCAAGGTCAAGTTTGTGGTCAGCGAAGTCCCTGGTGATAATATTTTAGTGATAATAACACTCCTGGAACGAGAGAAACCACAACCCACAAACACTGTGCAACTCTGTTATCCTCTTTTACACATACACAAATCATAAATTATGCTCCAAGTGTCCAAGTATCTGCCTCAAACCATCCCTGAGTCAGAGCAGTGGTCACTGCAGTGGTAGAAGTAAAAAGGAAAATGAAACCACCTGTTATTTAATCTGTGCTACCAGCTGAGCGGCTGGCAGACAGCTGACCAGTTTTCGATGCGGGTGCCAGACCGTCTGTGAGCAATTTGCATTCTTTTCACTGAGTGTTTGACAAATTTCAGCCACCTTGTTAATATAATAAGTGAAAATACATCAGCCTCAAAAGCAGCTGACCAATAACAGTGAGGCCAGGGGTTTTGCACTTTGACTAGTAGTTACAAAAGTGAACTTTGTTTACTGTTAATGAAATGTTTGAATCTTTTTTAGGCATGGCACAGTTGTTGTTTCCTGTGAAGCTGAGTTGGCGTTATTGTATACTTTTGTGTTTGTGTAATCAAAAAATAATCTTGGTCTCTAAACTGGGACCAAGTAGTTGGAAAATAAAAAGAGGTGGGGATTGTTCTGAGTGGGAGAAACTGGGCCATTAATATAGCTCCAATTTGTCTTTGAAAAGTGCAATGTGCAGTGAAGGGACACACCCCGGCTAAATGAGCCCTGACAGGCTCTCAGAGACGCCAGAGCAAAGCAGGGTACAGGGAGAAAAAAAGCCATGAGGGGAAATGGAAAACAAACCATAAGAAAAAAAAATCACCCAGAGCGGTGCAGAGAATTCTGCACATCTTGTGCTTTGATTTTCAAAGTCAGGTGTTAATGAGTATTCTTTGGACTTAGTTTGGGTTTAATAAGGGGCAAGTTAAGCGTTTTGTTTTTTTCTATTTCTTGGGAAATGAAGACTGTGTGGTCTTCTTTATTGTTCTTGATCATGTCTGTTTTGAATACTTCATCATACACAAGGCTCGCATAATCGGCAGATGTAGCTATCAGATGACAGTTGTGCTGTATTTTGGAAAATCTTTCAAGAGCTGAAAGCTTTACCATCTGTAAAGCAACATCAGCCGTTAGGCAACTCCACACATTTCACAGCCTCTGCTATAAATATGCTCCAACCATCAATTGTATTATTTATTTGAAGTCTTTTGCTGTATAAATGAACATCTTTTCCACTAGCATCTCTAATGACTCTCTTTTTCTCTGAGTTTTAAATCAGACTTTACAGGTCACTTTCCCAGACAGGCTATGAAACAAACAGTTGGTAGCTGAACCCCCGGCCAGGTTAGGGGATTACTGTCTAACTCCATCCTTCAAAAGGCACCACCCCCACCCCCACCCCCACCCCTCCTTTCATTTGAATCCCCCGACCTGCATTTCAATCCCCTGCGTCTGATGTCTTTCTGTCGCCGAGCCTGGTTCTGTCTCTCGCTCCCTCTCACCCTGTGAAGGTTTGCCAGGTTATTGGATTTACAAGTCTGTGAATGTCACTCTGCCATGATTTTACTGGGGCTGCCCATTGGCACACCCAGTAGTGTGTGTGTGTGTGTGTGCGCTTGCATGCACATATGCCACGTTTCTTGTCCTTACTTATTGAGACCGTCCACATCACCTCAGTTCGCTGTGTATTCATCAGACAAAATAAGAGGGCAGTTATGGTGTCCTCCAGTTACACACCACTTTAATCTGAGACAACAGGCCTCAGGTCTTTTCAGGTCATTTGGTCACTCTCTCTTATTGCTTCCCTCTTACAGCTGTAGGGGTTTTTTTTTTTGGCTTTCTCACCTTGTCTCTCCCATCTATGTTTGATTCCTCTCTCACCCCGCTGTCACCCACCGTCTTTGGTGTTTGTAGACTACTGCATTCCTCTGTCAGTTTGAGATGCAAACCTGAGGGGAGAAAAATACTGACTCAACGTGGAAATGCCTCCCGATGAACAGTGACAACATACAGGAGATGAGTAATGAATTTAAATTCTGTTCAGATTACAAATCAGACATCAGTGTGTTTACATACACACTCCCCAGTTTCAGAAATATGGATAAGACCATATCGCCGTTTTGAGAAACCTGGATATGCTACCTGAAGTACTCCATAGCAACCAGGATACTGTGGCATGTAAACGCCTTATCCAGGTTTGTAGGCTGATGAAGACATGTAGGCAGATGATCAGATACCTGGATACTGTTATGATCATGTACAGGGATGATTTTACTGATATTTGGTGCACTATATAAAAGGACAAGGCTGGCATTATTCTAAATATATAGGCTGTAGCCTATATAATCATAGTCTGTCTCTCTATACTTTGACTTCCCTACTCCGTCTACAGCACTCAGCCTCAACATAAATCTTTAAAAAGCACACAATACAAAAATGTATTTAAATTTCTTTTAACATGCCAGGTAATTTCATAAAACATCAGGGCACTAAAGTTTTAAGCTAATTTCTCTTACACAGGAGTAAATAGTGTTTTGTGGGGTCTATTTTCAACCACAGATTAATGCACATCCACTAATATTTATTTATTTCCATTGCATTGACTCAAAATAAACTACAGTGCTTATGTTCTTCGCAACGGAGGAACATGTCACCCAGTGCAACACTTTAATGAACGTATGTTTTGTGTTACTGTTATCACATTTGTGCTTGTGACCTGAAAACTTTTTGCTGAACATCAATAACTCATTACATCATTATCATTATGGTAATTACTGTAAACAAATTGCACCACTGCCAAGAAGATTGGTGGTCTCTGCCAACTTCAACATTGCTTTCCACTTTGTTTGCCACAGGGTTAGTTATTTCAGGAAACCTGGCCTGTCGTTTCACGGTACAAAACAATTAGAACTGGGGTTTTTTTCAGTGTAAATTGGGTGAAATGAGTGAAAAAGTGCCAGTTACTGACTGTTTCTTTGTGCGATGGCTATACTGCAGGTGCAAATGTGCTGTTGTAGCTATCGTAGAATTCTCTTTTTGTCTTTTATTAGTATTGCGGACAATAATTTCTTCAATATTACACAGTAGAATCAAATTAGTACACTAATACAAAACACAAGTGTTTCAACAAAGTAGGTACTAGACTAAACCTTTTAACTTTTACCAGCTGTCAAAAGCACAGACTTCAGTCCTTTTGATGAGGGAGCATAAGTGCAGCAGAAATCTAGCCAGCATGCAGGACAGCTGTTTCCTTGTAATCTATAAGTGAATCTGATTTGTGTGATCATTACTCATATTTATTTGAACTTGTATGCATGTTTTCTCACTCATCACATACGTTCCACGACGCCTTTAAGCAGTAAAAGTGTGAAGATTTAATGTACTTATGTTGCTGCTGCCTGTCAGTTGCATTTAACCCATTTCATCAGAGCTGTATATTATGCTCAGTGTCTTGTTTTCCTTTCTGTCTCTATACCATGTCCCAACGTGCCAAGCAAGAATGCTGTCTCTTTTAACTTCTCACTATGTTTAACCATTTAGATGTGTAATTACACACTGTGCAGGATGCTGTAGCTGGGGGCCAAATTTACCCCAATTTTCTTGAAAGAGAAATGTCACATCCTATGTTAAAAGGTCCCAAAGCTGAGAGAGTCAGGGATATTTGCAGGCCTACCTGCCTGGCAAGTTGAACATTATGTTACTATAGCAACCCCTACTGGCGCAGTTCCATGTCATTTACAGTTTAACCAACATTAATACGTCCACTATTTTGTAAGTTTCATGAAATACCCTTGTTGGAACAGTATCTTTACATGTGCTCTTTTGGTTACTGCTGTTTAGTGATTGTTAATTCGTAAATTTAGTTGAATTTAGTTTCAGCTACGAACTGTTTAATTTACTGCTGAGTTAGCTAGCCAGGCTATCTGAAGCTAATGTCATGCTCACGTCATTTTAAACTGTAATTACAAGCAGCCAAGTGGGAAAAGCTGTTCACTTTAACCTCAGACTTGTTACTCCAAGTCTGAGACACTGGGAATTTCTCACAATGACAGTATTTCTCACTTGGTGAAAAGAACTACAGATATTTTCAAACTGTGGGCTGAATGACTGCAATCCAATGCTAATTCCATTCAGCTCATTTTATATGAAATATGCAGTATTTGGTAATGAATTGCTACAAATATGTAATGCAATAAAAGTAGTTAATTTAGACTATTTATCTGGTGTGACAGGCTATGGTCCTCGAAGTACTAGTTACAACCATTACATGGATCCATTCAAACTTTCTAGCTAGATGTTAAATTATGAGATGTGATTTTGGTTGAACCTCAGATGACCAATTTCAGTCTGTAAGGGTAAAACACTTGGGACACAATATGGAATACATGCTGTATACTCTCAAGACATGAAGAAGCTTAACCTTGCAAGTAATATGTACTCTTTTACAGCTGATTGTGTTGATTTCTGCCATATTCTTAGATGCTTAACTTGGTCCTAACCCTAACTGCTACACCTAAACATAACTTTCATGTAAGCCCCTAAAACCAACCATGCAAGGCTCTACAGGAAACATTATTTCAATGGAGGGGAAACACTATTTGAAGAGGGAAAAGATTTTGACACAATACATTTTTGCACCTCTTGGAGGCAGTAGACACAAGCTGCAGAACACAATATTGTCTTATTATTACCTTTTAAGTTGATATATTAAACTTGTTAGCAAACAGCTGGTAAACCTTCAACAGTTACGGAGCAACTTTAGCTTCATTTGGAGTCATGTCCCTGCGGAACAAACAAACCTATTTAAGTCTGATATTTTCTCTCCTTTTAGTTCTGTTTTGGTCTCCACCAACTCTTAACTTTCTACGTGCTCTACTATCTAAACCAGCTAGTTGTTAAATCTGTCTGTCTGCTGTTTGGTGCGTGGCAGTTTGTGTACAGTTGATTTTTAGATCTTTTTTTTTTTCTTTTTTTTTGCTGAAAACAGCTGCCTAAAAGTATTACAAAAGCAGTGAGAGTAAAACAAAGTAGTAAACCATAAGAATTAGCTGAAAAATGTTAAAACATTGTAAAGATAAGGGAAAAAGCAGAGTAAAAACATTAATATATTACGTATATTTGAAAATATATTCAAGCAGATTGGAGATGTATGATATAAATGGGTAACACTCATACCACAGCAACCTCTATTATACTTGCCTATATTGTATTTATTAGACAGGCCCATGTGTTTTGCCAACTCTCTTCTGACATCTGGGCTGCAGCCGGAGCCGAGAGCACTTCCTCAAATCCTTCCACTATCGTTACCATTACCTCCTCCTGCAGCCCTGGTCACAGACTGCAAGGAAGTCTTAAGTGTCCCAATATAGTTTCTTTATTTCTGCAGTTTCACTTCTTTTAACTGGGCACAAATCCCAACAACTGGACATAAAAACAAAATTATTTTGTTACTATCAGCCTTGTTGATCTTTTTCCTATTCAATTTTCCTCAAAAGAATTTAGGAGGACTATAACTGGAGAAAAACTACTCAAACTCACCCATAATGCAAAATCCTCCCCTGACTGCTGATACTGTCTCGTTCATACAGTGGAAGAATATCAAACTAGTCATCAACTAGACATAATCTGTTGACATGCATATTCCATACCGTACTTTGGAGCCCGACCAACAGCAGCAAAAACAAAAAAATTCAACATGCTTTTAATTTTGCTATATTAAAAATATTTTAATATTATTTTGTAGTCCTTTGTGGTGCTCAGAGATGATTGATTCCTGTCTCAGTTATAACAAAACTTAATCAACCAGTGGCCCAACGATTATAGATATAGTCTTCCAGTAGCAATAACTTTGTTTGAGCTGCTGCCTTGGCCCCAGCTACAACTTGTGCATGTGGAACAAGTCCCTGGTTTCTCAAATTATGAGTTAGGAAACCGGTCTTCTCCACAAACCTCTCTCTTTCATAATAAGCCAGGTAAAACTGAAGATTTTTTTACATGGTTCATAGAGTGTAAGAGGTTTATTAATTTTGTACCCCCTGTCCACCCCACCTCATCCCCTGCTCCTCCTCCTCCTCCTCCGCCTCCTCCTCCTCCGCCTCCTCCTCCTCCTCCGCCTCCTCCTCCTCCTCCTCCTCCTCCTCCCACATCCACATCCTCCTGTCTGCTTTCCCAGACAGCCTTGTTAACATGTCTACCGTTCTCTGAGATTCTGCCAGTAGGGAAATAATAAACAGATTATTTTTTCGGGTCCACTTAAGATCAATCATCGCTTTGCTTACCGCTGCACTTGCTGTGGTTGACTTTAGTGACTCTCATTAAGAAAATTACTCTCTCCAACCTCTACAGTGCGACACCCTGCACTCCTAAATTCACACTTTACTGAACCTGTTACAAAATTCCAAGTGGAGTTGTTGGGGGTCCTCCGGAAAAAACAGAAAACGACACTTGGTTGCTGAATAACGGAGGACCTCTCTAGTTTACATGACAAAGTCTTTCGTCTTGGTAATTATGCTCAACCTGAGAATAGTTTGATGTGGAAGTAATGAGAATATCAATTGCTGCTTTCCAGCTAGTAGAGGCTTCAATAACCATTGACACACAACAATATAAAGACCATTTTCAATCATGTTATTTCCTTTGAGCAAAATAGGCAGGGACAAAGTTGGCACGCTCAAAAGATTTGCAGGCCTTTAAATACATATATTTGCACAGGAAGCCGACACGACAAAAGCAAAGATTGAAAAACAAAACATTATGCAGTCCTATGCTAACCCTGAGCTAATAACAAAGGACTGTCCACCTTTTGATCTGCCCATTCTTGTCTCAAGAATACAATTATAGCCTTAAGTTTGAAGCAACACTATTTTGGCAGAAAAGTTCAATCCATCAGCAATATTACAAACCTTTGCTTTATTTTATATATATATATATATATATAATATATATATATATATATATATATATATAAAAAGGGTGTGCAGGTGTACAGGTGTGCAGAGGTTTTGCTGCTATACCCTTACTTGGTCTGGTATGACCATTGACTCTTAATGGTTAGTAATGTTTTGTGCTACTTTTACACATTTTACATTTTAGCATGTCACAGATTTTAATGGTTTTATGATGAAGCTAAATCAAGAAATAAAAACACCTTAACTAATTAAGTTGCCAAATGATGGTGTTTTAAAAGCAATTTACTCAAGAATTCTTCTGTGATTACCGCTTGTTGCCACATAAAGCTTCTTGTCAGAACTGAGTGTGCAAATGATTTCTTTTTTTTTTTTTTTTTACATGTTTATTAGGCAAACTACCCTAAAGAGGATAGAAATGGTTGGTATACTTCTCTGTATTTTTGTAGTTGTGTGATTGCAGAAACTGGATGGAAACCAAACTGCCAAAAATTTCAGGAACAATCTGTAGTGAGCTACAAAAACCTGCCAAAAGGTTTGTAACATACAAATGTCTTTTTCCATGTTGTATTGCATTGTGTCATTTAGGTCTGCTACATGAATCTGGCCATTTTATGCCGGTTTAAAAATGTGTCAATTACTCTGTTGTATAATTGATCCCTCAGTCATTTACAAGGCTGGAGAGCTTCAGTGGTTAAATGCTGCCATCTTGTGGTAAAGGAAAATTTTTCCTTTTCTTTTTCCTTCTTTGGTCTAAAAATTATTATTGTTATTTTTATAGTTTTTAACAGTATTATATCCAAACCACTCATTTTAAATAACATGAATATAATTTGTACCTTCTGCCATCCTTGTTGAGAGGAAGTGCCTCAAACTGCAAATAACAAAAGCGGCACTGTTAAAAAAAAAAAAAAAAAAAAAAGAGGAAACATGACTTTGCCATCATTTACATAACAGTTTATATAAATAAATCTCCAGCATCATATCAAAGTGTTGAATAAAACAGTAAATTGTGGAGATTTTTCTTTTTTTATGATAATTTTACATGCTTTTTTTTTTTTTTTGCCATACATTCACTGTATGTGGGTGATTTTAACACTCAGCTCTACTCTTGGCTCCACCCCTACCCATGAGCCCCATGTGACCTAGTGACAGGGTGAGGCTCTGGGTGCACTTGTTTCCAGGGGTTGAACTGCTACACAGGACCAGGAGGCCAAGGCTCGAACGGAGAGAGAGGTGCATTGTGTCCGGAGCCATGGACTACCAACAGAAACTGGCCGAAAAACTCACCATCCTCACTGAAAGAGGGAATGGGGTGCTGATACGTATGAACTACATTAAAAAGGTGAGGGAGAGTATGAAGATCTGTAGATGCGTGTAAGAGACGAGACGAGAAATAAGGAACTTGAATTTCGTGTCCTTTTAAGCTTTGGCCTGGTAATGTTCTCAAAATTTGTTTCTGCATACAGTTACTACTCAAAGACACATCTAAGAGTAAACATATTAGTATATCGTTACTGACTGCTTAGAATTAAACTAAAATTGAACAATATTCATAATTGTATGCATTCATTTCTATTTTCACTTTCAAAAGAACTGGGAATGAGAGCTTGATTGTACCGATTACCATTTACTTTTTTATCTACAATACAAAGAACAAATACTGTATAAAGCCAAACACTTTAGTAAAGTACTTTATCTGTGTTGCAAAAAAGTAGTACAGGGTCCTTTTTAAGGATGTTAAACACAATAATGTTTTTCAAAGGCAACAAACTCTCCAGGAGCTGTAACTCAAACACAATAATGAGATGATGTGATTGTCACAGTTTTATAGTGTTTACAAAAGTGCTTTGTGTGTGCACCGACATAGCGGTATAGTGAGTAGTGTCTTCCGACTGCAACTGAGTATTTTTCTCCAAAGAGGAAGTGCAAACAGGAAGTCAGTTTTAGCTGTCAGTCACCTCCGATTCAGTTGTTCTGAGCTGAATGACGTGAAACTAACACAACAGAAAGATATAATGCAGGAGTTGGACAGTCTAATATCACTTCTATACCTGTTAATAGCTGCAGACACAGCATAATTGTAGCTTAAGATGGTTTATTTTGACATGACAGATATCTCTGGATGTGACAAGCAGGAAGTGATACAATAGAACATGCTGTATATACTGTGCACATGCACGCATAAACATACATCCCCTTTTATGTACTGTGTGTTTGCATTTATCTGGACAAGAAAAGAAAGAAAAAAACTGTCTTATTTTGAGCCATTTTAAAAGCTTGCCCAGTGAAGATTTGTTGAGCATGCATTTTCTTTTTTCATGTTTACAATTCAGACTCGTGAGCTGCTCCACAGTCTTCTACTGTCAGCCTTTGGTGTTAACTATCTTTGAGGGTGGTTGGGAGAACAATATAACTAACTCTGCCTGTATGTTCCCAGCCAGTCTGAGCATTCAGTGACTTTCTGCTGACAAGCCTGCTTGGCTCATCATTGGCTGGATGCTGCTCCAAACAATTACAATCAAATCCTGCCAGGGAGACCCCACAAACTGTCGCTACAGGGCTTGAGAATGTGTCAGACATGTTGTCAGAAGTGTCACAGTATGATGTGCAAACTCATCACATCCCACCCTCACATCTTTATCATTTCCTAACCTGTTGCAGATGTGTGCAGACCCTAAGCAGCGGCCGTCCATCCTGACAGATAAAGCAATGGAGTCCGCCGTCAAGTACATCAACAAGAAATTCCCCAACATTGACTTCAGAGGAAATATTGTGAGCATGAAGCAGTCTTTGTGCAAACTGTTTCTTATCTTGAGCGTGTACTTATTTTTCATGTTCAGTTTTCTTATGATCATAAAAACATAATTTTGACGTGTTGACACTAAACTGTTTGCTTCTTATCAGTCAACAGATAATTATTGTTATTCAGTCTTCACATGAAACATGTTTTGACAGTTATACAGAAAAACTGACCAGCTTTGTTCCGTTATAACAAAATGTTTATCTTGTGATCTCAAGCAAACAAACGTTTGTTTTCTTGAGATCATAAAATACCAAAACAAAAAGATCAGTGTTACCCAGACACATCTACTCTGATACAGTAGAAATACGATAACAAACATTAATTCATTCAAAGGTAGTTTGTGTACTGGATTGCATCATTTTCAAGTGTCTGTTATTCTGTTCATGTTGTGTTTATATATTATTTATTTCATTTCATTTGTCTGCATGGGGCTAATTGGTTTTATCAAGTATTAACTGGAGTCTATCGACACACCCACCGGACCAAGGAGTTCAACAATCTTTTCACAAAATGTGTCACCTCACACCTGAGCAGTAATGAACTATCTTCATTATTGTTTATTACAGCAAAATCTGACCGGCATCCAGCGACAGAAATCTGAAGTGTTGTCAGCCACATCAAGCTACTATGACTCTTTCCTGGACGTCATAGAGTTCAGGGTGATTATATGTCTCTCTTGCTGATTCTTTCTTTTTTTCTTTCTTTAGAGTTTTACATTTCAGATTTAGTTTTTTGACACGAGCTCCTGCGGTATATATTGCTAAAGCCTAACATAGCAACTGCCTACATTAACACAACAATTGAAATAAAACAATGAAAAATAGCCACATACATCCTTCTTTGAACATGAAAACACAAATCTGGAAATAGGTGAATGATGGTGGCTACAGTACACCGAGAGCTTCCTTCTCATTTTACTATTTTATTAGATGTTTTAGTTTCCAGAATGCATTTACATATAGAGTGGTTTATTCTGATATAGGAAAATAATTTGATTTTATTCCAAATATCAGTTTGTTACACCTCCCTGCACATTTGCATACTTTTGTGATGGAGGTCGCAGCCAGGCCAAGGCATCATCTGTATTTGTAGGACTGAGAATAACTTAATCATGATGTTACAGGAATATGCAAATGTAAAGTGATTATCAGGCTAGAGGAATCTATGTGTTTAGGAAATCGTATTAGAGGCTTAAAATGATTGAAATGCTGCTTTGTTGTTGAGCATTTATTGTCTGTTTTCTAATCTCATCCTTCACTGTTCTTCATTCAGGACAATGTTTATGAGTTGCTGAACACCATAGACGCCTGCCAGTGCTTCTTTGATATTGTAAGTATTTACTGTATGGCTCGTAAATGAAAGCGCTGGAGTTGTACACAGCATCTGTGGATAATTTGACAAGGTCTCACTGTTCTCTCCTCTTTTTTCATTCATTCTGCTGCAACACGTTTACTCGTACACTGCACGCTACACACTGCAGGATGTTTTTTCTCTCTCCTCACAGCCTCGGCCTGTTCAGTCTGTCAGGGTGTTTTTTTTATTATCATAATTATAGTGGCATATCTTGACTTGTGCATTACATATATCCTACTGTTAAATGTCACTGATATCTGTCCCTTGTGATCTGATCTGCACAGTGAATGGAGGCATTTTAAACATCTCACATGCTTGGATTTCTTTGGGGAACATCTCTCTAGAGGAAGACCTTTTATGTCAAATATAACTACAGATCCATTTTGATCCAACACATTTCTCACTGTACAAGATTATTATTATTTTAGTCGTAAGACATTTTATATTCACCTTTCACACTCTTAATGAAAAACATCCCTGGAATGGAATTTCATCCATTTCAAGCTGATAAATATTAAAGCGATATTTCCTTCACATCTGTCAAAATCTCTGTTCTTGGCTTAAAAAGTGGCAATAAAATAACAAGATATAGAATAAAAAGCATAGTTTTCTCATTGAGGGAGAATAGGGTTGTTACAATGGAGTCTAATACAGACAGGTTTTCAGGTTTTTTGTATACATATGCTTCTGTTCTTCAAACTGACAGTGGCTCCATTTGTGATGTCAACAATTGTCAAACAATCTGTCTTTCATTATCTACAGTATGTCCTGGTGAGCGTGAGGTAGTTTTAAGGGGCTAGTAACATCGGCGCCACTGACTTCACTGGAATTTTGATTTCAGGCTGTCAACTTTGACTTCACCAAGAGCTACTTGGATCTGATCATCATCTACGCCTCAGTAATCATAACGCTCTCTCGCATCGACGACAAGAAGGCCCTGGTGGGGATGTTCAACTGTGCCCATGAGATGACCAATGGGAGCAGGTGAGAAAACAGGAAATATCTTAATGAATACTGAGGAGACATCACAGATGAAGTGAAAAAAAAAAGAAAGTATTTTTATGGATGGATAGATGTGTTTTCCATTTACTCACCCTGATGGCTTGAGATAGTATTCAGTCAACACAGGGCTTGAATTTGTGTTTCTTATCTATGACCAACACTTCATTCAAGGGCTTTACTTAATGCCATTACAATTTTCCACATCCATCAATATGAATATTCTTCTGATCCTCATAATTAATTAGAATATTAATTGCCACGGACATCAGCAGCCCACCATTAACCTTGTGTGCCAAGTTGTATTCTGACATTTTGAGTCCGCCCATTTTGCATGATATTTATGAGATGCAGGATGCTTATCAGCCTGAGACGTGAGCAGGGAACACAAACATACATTTTAATGTCAACACACCACACACAGCTTAACCCCTTGAAGAGGAGCAGTCTCAGCTCCTCAGCCACCCAAAAACAAAGCTATCATTTCTGAAATCAAAAGCTTTTAACATCAGTAAGATCGGTAATCAATAGGTAATGCTGGATTGATGCAAGATTGGCAGTGCTGTGTTATTAAGAATCCTCAACGTCTTTTCCTTCTCCTCTCCTCTGCGTTGATTAACTGTACGCTGTAATGAATCCCGCAGCGACCCCGCCTACCCACGGCTCGGCCAGATGCTTGTGGAGTATGAGCATCCTTGGAAGAAACTCACTGAGGAGTTCGGGCCTCACACGAGGGTAAGCTCGTTGTCTCACTGTGTGTATACAACGCTATGGTAACAGCGGATGATTTGCTTCAGCTGAAAAGACGGCGGCACGGTAAAATGAATCGAATGTTCAACTGCTCCACCACGCATTTGTTTATGTTCACATTTAAACACAGAACATAAATACTAAATGATACATACTTCTGTTTTGTCTTGTTACACCACTTAACCTGAGGGTGTAAGTGATATATCGTCAAAAGTATATGGACACTTAAACATTAAACCCACATCTTCAAATGCTGAACATTTCATTTAAAAACAATGGGGGTTAATCTGCTGCTGTAACAGTCTCCACTCTTCTACTGAGGCTTTTCACCAGATTTTGGAGCCTGGTTACATGGATTTGCTCCCATTCAGCCACATGAGCATTAGTGAGGTTGGGCACCGATGCTGGGTGATAAGGCCTGGCTCGCAGTCATAGTTCTAACTCAACCCAAAGGTGTTGGGTGGGGTTGAGGTCAGAGTTCTTTACAGGCGTCTCAAATAATTTATTTATAGATGTGGCTTTGCGCAAGCAACGTTTGTAAACTCTAAACAGTTGCCACAGAGTTGGATGCACACTGCTTTAGAAAAGATTACCATGTACTTTAGAATTAAGAGCTAAGGGGCCTCCCATTAAAAACAGCCCCAGACCAAAAGTACACAAACGTATGTGCATATAAAACTGCAAGAGACTACAGCTGTATGTTGCAAGTGCTTTACAAATGACTAACATAATATTAATACAAATTTGTAGTGGTGGATAAAATGTGCCTTTGTACAAATCATCAAACCACAGCTTTTGAGCCTCCGGCTTGTTTTGCTCCAACTTTCCCCTTTTTGTTGGATTCCAGGTTGGAAGCGTTGTCATCTCTCTAAATCTCTGCCATTTGCCCCGTCCTCCATCTCTGCCTGTCTCCAGCTTACTCACTCACTGTTTTCCTTTCTTTCTACTAGTCTGTGACGGCGGCGTTGCTGTCTCTGAAGATGCTCTACCCACGCAGGAACCTGCCAGCAGAGCAATGGCGGAGCGCCCAGCTCCTCAGCCTGCTGAGTGCTCCAGCATCCATGCTGGACCCAGCCTGCTGTGACACAGTGAGTCCTCCTTTCACCTCTTGTCCTGTACTTATTCCTGACAGAGTGAGAAAGAAAGAATGGGAGATAGTGTCTAAAATATGTTTTTTCCAGTGATGTCAGGTGCAGAAATAAGAGAAGGTGCCACAGCCAAAAGATGCAATAACAGTATATGTATAGTCCTTGAGGGTCTGATATAGTCCACTTGACATTAGCTCTGTGTCCCATTTTCCCTCTCGTCCCATTACGGGGCTACCATTTAGAAAATGATTTGTTTTACTGTCTCTTAACCTCTCGCTTGTCACTGAACTTATATTTCTACCCATCCCCCTTTTCTGCACCGTCCAGGTATCTATCATCCTCTCTGCTTTCCTCAAACATGGCCATTATGGTCCCTATGATGTAATGTTATGATCCCTGTTGCCTGTGGCTACCTCACATAATTACCACTGGCCAGGAAACTGACCTCCAGGCAGCCATTGTTCTTATGGAAAGATATAATATTTGAAAGCAAAAGACACCCACTCATTTAAAGTCCATAGAGGAAACTGATAGGTTTGATATTGAGCTACATTTTGCCTTTTTAACACATTTTGGGAGAATAGTCAACATTTCTAGGTGGTGGAAATATTAAATGCATCATGTGTGAGTATAGGATCTCCAAAAACGTCTTTTGAAGGTCAAACAAGAATAGAGTAGCCATGTAGAAAGACTACCAGACAACTACCATACACATGTAGTTAACTGACAGGATTTTACTTCATCATAAGGTTAGTGCATGTGAAGCTGTTGTAAATGTGTCTGCGTTGGCAGTTAATAACCTTGCTGTCCACTACAGATGGCATGTGAATACTTGCCTATGGAGGTGATGGAGCGATGGATCATTAGTAAGTATTGCTTATCCTGATTGATAACTTCCTTAATCATTAAGCTTTATCAAAGGATAATAACATGTTGAAAAATTAATTCAATTGCAGTACCTGCAGAAATTTAAGATGTGCACATTTGTTTTTGGCTACAACAGATTTCTTGCACAGTCACACTCACTGCTCTTGGATACTAGTTAAAGTTAAAGCTACCACCTTTTCAAAAATCTCACTTTTTGTTATGCTCCTATACTCCTTGAAAAACTTTGACGTTAAATGAAAAGTGAAAAAAACAATAAACAGTAGCAGAATCAGTCCATCAGTTTAGCTGACTGTCCTTCTTGTAGTCGGCTTCCTGTTGTGCCACAGCAGCCTGAATAACAACCAGGCCTCCCAGGAGCTGTGGAAGATGGCTCTGCGGAGCGGCCTCTACCTCACCCTTACCAGAGACGAAATCCTCAACATACACAAAGTCTCAGAGGACCTCTTCGACAGCATCAAAGGGTATGGAAGCTGCACTGCGGCAGTGTATTCTAGACCTAGCTGATTAATTAGATTTTAAGGAGGGAGATAATAGGCAAGTCTTTTCTGCAACCCATGTTTCAGACACTTAACAAAGGAGAAGAGATTTTAAAATGTGCCCTAAGTGCCACTTCAGATCACTGGCCTGGATTAAAGGGTTTGAACTGTTGAGGGTCTCTTCCTGGTCTTTTCGAATGCTCATTAAGTATATTTTTAAAAAGTGTCTCTCCATAAAATGCTAGATATGCAGCTGAAGCTAGACCAATCTTACATTATTTCTCAGCTATTTCTAAATAACAAATAACAAACAAAATAATAACAAGAGCAAGGTTTGGGACCTTGGTGTCTTATACTTGGAGAAGAAGAGCTCGGATTATAGACTAACAATCAAAGAGAAAAAGTGATGAAAGTGACATGATATCAGTGTCCACAGAACAGCACTTACTCATTAGAGTGTAGGACTGTATTATATATCTTCATAAGAGTTTCAGAAGATAAAGACCAGTTTATACTGCAAAATTTCAACATGCCAAGACAAAGATGATAAAGGTCACTATTGCCTGACCATAGCAATTAATGTATCTGTAACTGTTTTAACTTTTTAGATCGTTAATTAGCTTCCTATTGCATTTGTTTAATTTTTTTTTTCTTTAATATTCTTTTTTTCAGATATGGCAAGCGAATCGCAGACATCAAGGAATGCCGTGAGCATGTTATACTCAACTGGTAAGCTTGGCAGGAAACTCAGCTTTGTTTTTGCCGCTTGTGTGTCATAAATATTGAGTCATGTGTATTTACTTTGAAATGAGCCGTGAGAACCATGTGTCCATGTTCATATCCTGTGTTAATAACAGCGGGGCTATGCACAGAGAAAGGAGGCATTTTCTGAGAGGAGCGATGAAGGAATTATTTAATGTTCTGGAGGATGAACCTGGACTTCTGGGACCAAAGGTAGAAGCCCAGTGATGAGCATAACAGTAGCACTTGAGGAATTTAAATCATTCATTACTGCAAGTTATAACTCTGGTGTCTGTGATCCAGTTTCCAACCTGCACACATATTAGACTTTGGGGAATATCTTTCTTAATATCTTGACCGGGGGGGGGGGGGTTCCTTGGAATGACCCTGCATTTCATAGTAATCATGACTTTTACTAATCTTAGCTGATATGCTTTCCTAACGCTCCTCTTTCATCTCTGATCCATGTGCCAATCAAATCCCAAAGGCCCTGTTTGTCTTCATGGCTCTGTCCTTTTCCCGTGACGAGGTCCTGTGGCTCGTCAGACACTCTGAAAATATGCCAAAGATAAAGACGCCTGAGGACTACATTGACAAGTAGGTCATCGGTACAGAAGAAGAACACCATGGACTGCTGCAGCTGAAAGATCATGTTTGTGTCCAGAAATCTGGTGCTTAGTTGCTCAGAGGCTACCAACAGTGGGGAGAATGACACATAATCCTGAAAATCTATTCTATTCACTTGGTATTCATTCATGAATTCTTAATCCTAACCCCAAAAAAGTAACAGCAGCAATTGTGTCAGTTTAGAAGTTCTCCCTCGCTGTAACTCCACTCAGGAAAAGAACAACAGTGCAGCAGCTGTGTGTACATTAATTTTTAGCAGTGCAATTATCCCAAACTATGCAGAGGAGATTTTACAATGGATTATTTGTACAACTTTTTTGTGTTAATTAGCTTTTTCTGTTTTTCCAGTCAGATGGCAGAGCTGCTGTTCCACATGGAGAAGCTAAAAGGTCTCATGAGAAAGCACAACCAAGTACTACAGCGCTACCATGTTCAGTACCTGGCACAGTTTGATGCCTTGGTTCTCAATGACACCATACAGGTACCGGCCAGTTAGCGTTCGGCTTGTATGGGAGTGTGTGTGTACAGCATCAACTGTGTGGGGGTGTTTAAATTCTGCCATTATTTGAGATGCAGACGCTGACAAAGAGGAAAGAGGCAACAGTAATTATACCATTGAGTGCATCCGTTAATCTCCACCTCTTTTACATCAACACAAACTTTATGAAACAAGCAGCATCAAACTTTCTCTCCTCTGCAGAACATGTATGTGTGTCCAGAAGAGGAATCGGTCCTGTTGAGTTCATTTGTCTCAACCCTGTCCACTCTCTCAGTCAAACAAGGTAATCACACCAAAAACACTGAGTATTACCTACACAGAACAAATAACACATTGAATTCTAATAATAGTGAATGGCATTTTGCTGTGCAGTGGAGAACAAGGAGGAACTGGATTTCAGAGCGCTTAGACTGGACTGGCTGAGATTACAGGTATGCAGGTTTATTAGATTGCTTGAATCATGAGTATAAAAGCTTTGTTTGATCAGATGGGAGACTGATATCACCTTAAAGTGCTCTTCACCATTCACTGTAGGCCTACACAAGTGTGAACAAGGCTCCTCTTCCGATAAAGGAGTACCCCGATCTAGCAAAGGTGATGAACTTGGTCCAGTTTCACACCAGGATGGTGGACAGTGCGGAAGAACTGGTGCAGGAGACATCTGAAGTGTCCATACTCTGGTCAGTCTCTCCTCTCCTCTCCTCTCCTCTCCTCTCCTCTCCTCAAACTCTCGACTCAATATATTCACTGTTTGATTCTTTTTGTTTCCCAGCTTCTACCCACGTGTCTTTGAGAAGATGTTCAACCAGAGCAGCGAGGAGGTGACCATGAAGCGTTACCTCATGTCCTTCCCTACTGCCTGTTCCCACTTCAGCCATTGTGGACACTCTCTCTGCCCAGAAGAGGTCAGTGTTCAGTCATCTGCCTTCTATCCTATTAATCATCGGCCGGGCTGAGCTGCACACTTAACATATGCTGCCATTTGTCTTCGTGTCTAGATAGAGGCAATGGAGAAGAAGACTCTGCGCCTGTGTGTGATCTTCCTGGAGCAGATTGCCAAGCAGACCAGTAATGTTGTGTTAGAGATTTGTGCCGAGCAGAGCAACCTCAATGACCAGGTGAAATCTGAATCTTATTCAGGTTAAAAAAAAAAAAACAGAAAACGAATTATCAAGCGCAGATTGATTCTGCCAAACTCCATATTGAATGCAATTATTCTAGTCACAGCTTGGCATCAGTGGATGTAGCTGCAGGCGGTGGACAGACTTGAAAATTTGAATAAAATGATAAGACAGGTCTCTAACTCTGGAGTTGATTAATGTGGTGCTGTTTCTCTAATCCCCTGAGGAAAATATGACAAAAGTGTTTACATTTTGACTGAGTTCCTGCCATGTGAACACCAAAACTCCAATGTTTATCTTTGAGCATCTTACTCAATATTTGCTTAACTGAATTCTTCTCTCCTCTCTCTCTTTTTATTTTCTCATTTCTTCTCTCCTTCTCTGCCTCCATCACTTTCCACTTGATAACCCCTTAGCTGCTGCCCAAGCACTGTGCTGAGACCATCAGCGCCGCTCGCCATCGAAAGCAAAAGAAGCCGATGCCAAAGAAAGGAGAGGTCCAGAAAGAGAAACCTGGTGCTGAAAGCCTGAGGAAAGACCGGAGTGTTGTCACCAAGTCAGCTTTTTCTCTTTGTTTCCCTGATTGTCTCCATCTGTTTCTCTTCTTATCTCACGCTAACTCATACTTTGATCATTTTCCTGAATTGGGAGAAGAAGTTGTTATTAATACATCCCTGTTTTCTGGAAACGTGCAGCATTATCACCAGCCAAAGAACAGTTAAATAAATGCTGTGATTGGTCCTGGTTCTGTAAAAGTTATTTAAAAAGTAGAAATAATTCTTCTGTCTACTGATGTTTTCAAATCATTTCCTTCACTCTTTGACACATTCCTCGTCTTAAACTATAAGGATGAAAATGCTCTCGTCTATAGGCTATAATTGGTTTGGAACTTTATTGCCGTTCAAGCTGACTCAGTCAGCCTTGACAGGAACTGAATCAAGCTGTTGAAAATAAGAAACAAAACACTTCAGCCTATTAGAGAAACAAATTCACTGGCAGCACACTTTATGTTGGCCTATTCATTGTTTGGTAATATTCTGTATATAGCCACAGCTCCAAAGCTCCTTAATTAAATCTGAAGAGTTGTAACTCTGTCTCTCTCCCTCCTCTCAGCTTTCCTCCCCTCTGCCTCAGTTTGGAGGGTTTTACAATTTTCGAACATGTTTATTACCTTATTTGCCTGAGAAGATCACATCCATACCACCGTCATTGTCAAAATATTTGTCCTAAAGACTTGCATCCTCCCCTCTCTCTCTCTGTGTCTCTCTCTCTCCTCTCTCTCTCTGTCTCTCTCTCTCTCTCTCTCTATCCCTCCCTCCCTCTTCTAGTGTTGACAAGATGCATCTGATGCTGACAGAGCTCTGCTCCACCTACAGTCTCTGCAGTGACTTTATTGTCTTCGACCACATCGTCGTCCCTACAGAGTTCCTCATCTCTCATCTGGAGACACGCCTCTCTGAGTATGCTGAGTCGGGATGGGGGGATTATTATATTTGTTTAAACAAATGTTGATGATATGAGTCATGAGGGTGTTTAAAAACTCCCTAAGATGCCATTTTTGCAAATTTCCTTCTTCTAAATCTCCCTGTGCTCACTAAAAGCTATCTGCACCAGAAGTTTTGGCTTTTTTTATTTTTTGCTTATGTCACTTCAGCGTCTCCATAAACAATTACTGTTAGAAATATGATAATTACTAACATTAGCACCCGCTTTGCTAGTGAAAGAAACATACTGTCTATGTAATATTGTGTCTTCTGCCATTACATAAATGTGCTGCACAACTGTACCCCAGTGTGCTAACATAATGCCATCATTTCACTGTTTTCGTACTGTTGACTCTATGTCCAAACTCATTGCTTGAATACTCAAATACCATTAGCCTGACCTGTATGCTGAAAACAGGCTGTAGAAATCAAGTCTAATCACTGTGACCACGATGTGACATTGTATCGGGGAAACTCAAAAGCATCACTAGATACAGCACATCTTCTCCAGATTGTCACTCATTCACAGACCTTCATCCCCCTGACAATCATGGAATCATTTGGAGCTTGTCTCCTGTGAAATGTCTCCTCCATCACTGTAATGAACCCTGCTTTACTATCTGATTCCTCCGTGTCAGGCGGTGTTGCGCCCACTTAAAAATCGGAGAAGAGATCCATCATGTCACTCCCATGCTCTGTGTCATTTCAATGCTAACTGTTATTTAGATTAGGGCTTGGTACCAGGGCAACCTCATGTTTCTGTGTATATGCTCTGCTCAGTCTCCCTGTCTTAGCTGATGATTATCTCCCCTGTCACCCTAAAATTAGCACCCTTGAGTAGCAGCATGTTTGCAGTGATTGGCCTTTCCATAGCTCAAAATCGTAATACAGCATAGTCAGGGAGGGAAGGACCCTGACAAAAAAAAAAAAAAAAATTGCAGCAAAGCCCTGGAGCAGTGAATGTGCTGAGCTAATGAGAGTAGCGCCATGTCACCATGGCTCGTTTAACCTGTTTCAAGGTCCCATCTGTCCAGCCCTGAGTCTGCTTTAGCCCGGTGATAAGTGACGTTGGTTAAACATTGTTTCTCCAGGATCATCGTGAGAATGGCTAATTACAATCAGACCACCCAGGAGATAGCCCGTCCCTCAGACCTACTGGCAGGGATAAGAGTCTACACAGCCACCCTGCACAGCCTCTCCAGCTACATCAATGTGGACATTACGCGGCTGGTGAAGAGCGTCCTGCTGCAGCAAACACAGCCACTGGACTCACGCGGAGTGCAGACCGTTACGACCCTCTACACAAACTGGTGTGTGTGATATATAGGTTTATCTTCTGTGTGCTTCATGCAAGTGTCCATTTAAAACACATGTATCCAAATATATATCAACTCACTGGCTCTGACATCATAACCATCATACATAGAGACGCACAGGAAGCATTAACACATATGCAGCACAGCAAGAAGTGCAAATACATCCTGTTGGTTTCTCTCTCTGCCCTTTTTCTTTGTAATTTACTTTCCCCCACTTTAATTCAAACGCCTGTTGTGTAAAGGCTGAAGAAGTGTTTCGTATTTTTCCTCAGGTTCCTAGAGAGTCTCTTGCGTCAGGCCAGCAACTCCCTCATTGTCCACTGTCCCACAATGCTCTGCTTTGTCAACCAGACTACTGACAACGAACCAGCTTTCAGAGCAGAGGAGTTCTCAGATGTTTCAGGTCAGCCCCAGATTTTATTACAGTCATGTAATCTGCAGCATATACTGTATGTTGATATGTTAATATGAACTTCATTCAATCTGAATGCACACAAATAATACAAAGCAGCACATGTTTAGAGTTGCGGTGTTGATATTTTTAGAAATATAGTTTCTCACAGTCATGAGCGACATGCAAATGTTAGTATGACAGGAACAACTCGGAACAACTCAAAACAACAAGGCTTTGCTATGACCTTGAAAGTTCATGTATTTGAGCAACTTGTAGTTACTGCAAATCATGAAGACTTTTAGTCGCAGGTCGTGTAGTCATTTTTAACATTTTTTTTCTGTGAGAGTTTGTATGACAAGTGTAAAAAGACACCGGTGAGAAATAAATTTTTTCCTTCATTTTCACTTTTTGCAGCCACATGTTTTTTTACACACAACAGGTTCAGAAAGTTCCCCTGTACTCTGATGTTTAATGACCAGAGGCCCACAGATCCAAGAGATGACTCACTCGTTTGAAAAGGCACAACTTGAAGATCTCGTTCACTCCTGTGAAACCACATGCAGGGGGAGCGTTATTGCTCAAGAGGATGTGGAGCTTGTTATTGTGGCGGTGTGTGGTGTTCTCTTTCACACTGCCTGTCATGCAGTTTATTCTGACACTGCCTGGCTAATGTAAACTTCAGTATTTCTTATCATCTCCCTCGCTCTTCCGTCCCTGTCACGTAACTATTTCAGCATCACTTGTTTCTCCTCCACACAGCCTCCTCCTTTTGCCTCCATGCTGCCTCGTAGGAGCTGTGGACTTCCTTATGACTGCATTAAGGCTCCACCACAGACCTTAGCTCATGCACACACGACACAAGCAACCATGGGCATTACACACACACGCCTACACTCAGAGATGCATTCACGAGGCACGCACAGAATCGGTACCTTGGAGACCACTGCACTTCATCATCGTAGTCTATATTTACTCCTCTGTGAGGTCTGCGCCTGCCTCACAGTGACTCACCCGCCCGTCCATTAACCACCTCCGATTTTAACCACATGTCCTTATCCATCCATAATCAGGTAGATTGGAGAGATGTGGAGCTGAGTGAAAGGTCTAATAGCTGCAGTTGTCTCTCTCTCATTGAGTCAGCTACGCTCACAAATCAAATGGAATCTGTGTCCTTAATGTCTCTGTTAGAAATTCAGACTTTGTATTAGATTCCTGGAAAAATGCCACACCAGAAAGTCTTCTCCAGCTGGGCTTCATTCCTATTGTTGGGCTGCTTGACATCAACATCAATTTAAGTCTCTGTTGATACTTCATCTCCATCCAATCATGATCTTTAAAATGATTCATGTAACCCTCTTAACAGAGCTACGTGCCCTGGCGGAGCTAATTGGTCCATATGGCCTGAAGTTTCTCAGTGAGAACCTGATGTGGCACATCACCTCTCAAGTCACCGAGCTGAAGGTACAGTATGATGCTCATTTGAAGAACGTACATCTGTGGCCTGCTGAGTTATCTGGGTATAAGTTATCTGATGAGTTGTTCAGAGGAAAACAAGGAAACTCCCTAAATCTGGACTGTGGACAGACATTTAAAAACAAGAGCCAGCAAACAGTTATAGGGATCAAATATGTCTGTGTTGCTACATTGATGTTAACACTGAAATAAATACAATGAATAATTTACAATTTAATACATTTAAAAATATGGTTAAACTAGTTTAATCGTACCAAATCGCATCAAATCTGTATTCACTGCATAAAGATTGTTGGTTGTTCATTTACTTACATGGAATAACAAACTGAATTATAAATATATCAAATCATCAAAATAGATATTTTTCACATTAAGTGTGGCAGTGATTCCTTCTTTTTTATATTATTTATTCCCATTGAGTTATATTATATATAAAGTGAGATCTGAACTCAGTTTTGACCAAACACATAATTACTACATTTACAAAGGTATCGTCAAAGCACAAAGCGTGTAACTGTTTCCTTCAAGAGGAAGAAAGAGAAAGAAAGAAAATAAATTATGATGAATTTACACTATTTCTTATTTTGTGGGGAAATGAGCAATCTCTGCTTTTAAAGCTGTCCTTTATCTTGTCAGACTCATGTATCTCTTTTAAAACAGCAGCTCCTCACAAATAAGAAATCACCTAGTACAGCTGTAATGTGTCAGGCTCCCCACCTTGACGCCTATGAGTGAAGTGAGGAGTTGCACCGTGGCAGCTCTGACACTGCTTTAACCTCTCTCCTAGTTTAACTCCCACTTGACGGTGGTTTTATCCCTCACTCTCACTTCTTTTTTCTTCTTTCAGAAACTGGTGATTGAGAACATGGACATCCTGGTACAGATGAGGAACAACTTTGATAAGCCGGAGGAAATGACCGGTCTTAAAAAGAGGCTGACAGGTGAGAAGTGGAGAGAGGAACGCGGGGGCAGATAAAGGGGAGAAAGAGGTAGAGGGTTGAAAGGAATGGATTAAAAAAAGTGTAGGAAGAGAGCAGGTAGTTCACAAAGTACAAAGTGGAGGAAAAAGTATGTGATGACAGAGAGAAGAGGAACAGTAACAAGAGGTGAAGGACGAGTACTATAGATGAATCACTGAGCAGGAGCCATTATCATTTCTGCTCTGACTGACATTCAAATGTTTGGCCTCCTTGCAGACCAGCAGGACCCTGTTCTTTATACATCACTTCATCACTTTAAGTCAGGCTAACCTGATATTAACCTACTAAAGAACTGAGCCTGGGATAACAGTCCTGAAAGGTTTTCAATGTAGAGACAAGCATGAAATTGAGTTAAGATGTCTGCCAGGACAATGTGATGCAGAGCAGGGAACCAACATTGACACTTGCAGAGAGCATGTCCAGGTGCGAGACAAACAAACAAACAAACAAAATAATAATAATAAAATGCTATTATCAAGCTCAACTACAAGAAGTCTCTTCGGATCCTTTATGGTGCTATCAGCCATCAGTTGAATTGAATATAAAGTGAGCATTCATACATTTTCTTCTTACATTTTTCTTTCATTAAATCATTTGAAACAGTGTGTGAGGATGCTGAGGAACATGTATAGTGAACTGTTGCTAATGATTCAACGAAAAGAAAGATGTAAGAAGAAAATTTGAGAGTACCTTTTCCTCTGGGCCTGTAATCACCAAATTCTATATATAGGACCTGATATACAATGATAATGTATGATCTTTATACTTGGTGACCTCTTGTTTTCTTAAAGACAATATTATCAGATGTTATTTGAAGCATATTACCATGCGAGCTGTCTAAAACTGTGATGCTGAGCCGTAAGCTCATGTGCCCAGTGATCACACATTCATATTTGTAACAACAGCACCGGGTCACTTATTCACCCACAGTGTTACATTAGAGGACACTGCTTTATGGTCCGGTGTGTGTTTAAGTTTACATGATAAACACCTTGATAATACAGCCACAAGTCCTGATCCTTTTTATGTGCACTTGTAGGTGGAGAGAATGTACTGAAGAGGATGACCATCATCGGGGTGATCCTGTCCTTCAAATCAATGGCACAGCACTGTCTGAAAGATGTAATGTCCAACAATATTTTATGATGATGTAAAACTCTTGGGCAGCTGATAAACTGCTGATGAAACTGTTTGTAATGCAGTGCAGGCACAACAGATAAGGGCATGTGATATTCAGTGTGATATGAAAGGTCCTTCTTGACCTTGGAAATAGTGGTTTTATGACAAAAAAAAAAGAAGAAGTAATTCAAGGGTCACTTTTTTTTTCTAGAGCCTTGAACTGCATCTTGTGGTGTTCACCAGAGTTTACTTTCCTGTCATATGCAGTGTTGTGCAAGTTCTCACTTCACAAGATCTAGCTCAAAGTTCAGTTCACTAAGATTAAAATGAACTACTTCACATTCATCCCCTCTGTTCTGAGAACCCATCCAACCCCAGCCCCCAATCATTTCCACATTTCTAATATAGAATCGCAGACTGAGATTACTTTTAAAAGTGAGGAAAAACCAATGCGAGTATATGTTTTACTACAATGTGTCACAAAGCAAGACCAATTTAATTCAGCTCTGCATGTATCTTTTTATTATGTTGAAAGTGAAAGAACAGGGGCAGTGTGTGTGTGTATATACTCTATGTATGTATATGTATATATATATATATATATATATATATATATATGAAAAACCCATTATTGGCTAGAAGAAAACACTCTTTGATTGCTTCATACTGTATATAATGGTCTTTCCTTTATTATGTATAATCAGTGGTGTGTCATATAATCCTATAATCTAGATCCTGCATAAGCATTGCCCGTACCTGATGGGGCCTATCATGGGCCTGAGAGATTTCATCACCCCTGAAGCAGACATCAAGGTAAAACACAGCTTTTATAGCACTTCTAAAGATCTACATTGTGTAAAAAAAAAAAAGGCATCCATATTTTTGACTCCCACAGAGGAATAAAGTGCAATAATCAGGTTTTCACTGTGCATGAATCATCCCATCACAGTTTATCAACAGTATATTAACAGTTTATTTTCACAGGGTCAACTTATTGTTTAGGTTTAAGTATTATTGTATTGACATGTATTCAAATGTATATTTACATTTGAGACTGCGGGGAGGTGACTGATTGCCATCAGAGGTTAAGTATGCAGACTGTACTGTAGCACAATGTGAGGCTGAATATAATTAATGATAGACACCGAGCAAAAGTGAGATGGAAAGTTGCAGCGTTGCAGAGAACCTTTTTTTTTTTTGTATTCTTTAGTACCAACCAAATTAAATTCCTTATCTCCCTCTGGAGCAATCTGTGTGACTGTGCCTCATGAACTCCCGCTCCCTTTACTTACGTCTGGTCTCTGAGTGAGGCATAACAGCCGTGCCACAGCCCGGGCCAGGATAACCCCAAAGACGTCAGCAGCCCCCTCATGCCTCCGTGAGAGAGACTCTGATCGCTGCTGCAGCTCTGCACTCTAAACCACATCAGTGGAAACATTCTGCCCAGACAGGCCAGCCATCCATGCAACCAGAAATAGGGCGAGATCAAAACCTGTGTCAAGACGAAGACACCCACTACTGATTTAGTGTCACTCCTTAGAGGATATACTGTATGTCACTTTTATGGCTGTAGTGTAAAATACAAATCACAGATTAGCTTTGTATTGGCTGTGTTTTTGTGGTGTGGCAATTGGGCAATAAAATGTAATAAAATGATTAACATTTAAATGGTGCATTAAATTTAATCCATTAAACCTCGGTGGGCCAGTCATTGCAAACTCATGTTGTGCAACTGTTCAACACTGTTCAAACCCACACAACTTTTTACATTACACTACATTTTCAATTGTAGTGTAAGTTTTTAAAAGATGCCAAATACTTCAGGCTTTATTTTGAGAAAATGAGCATAGTATGCAGTGATATTTATCTATGTAAGTCCACATTTGTCTGAGTGGTAATTTACTTGAGTTTCATGCTACTTTACTTGTATACCTCACTACATTACAGAGGGAAATTTAGTGTTTTCACTTACAAGTAAGTAAGATTTTAGATGTAGGATGTTTACTTGGAGTATTTTAGAACGTGGTATTTCTACTTTTCGTCAAGTGAATCAATTGAACACTTGTTCACCACTGAAAACATAATGGACAAGACACGTAAAAGACACAAGACACATCACAGAGCTTCAATGAAAACATGGAACAAGCTAATACAGAATCAGTGTAAAACAAGATCCTTTTTAAAACCTTAAAGGTACTAAAGTTTTAAATTGTACTTTATCTCAGCATCCCTTTAACCTTTATGACCTTACAGGTGACTCTGAGAGTTTTTGAGTTGGCGTCTGCTGCAGGGCTGGCATGCGATATCGATCCTGCCCTCGTCAAAGCTATTGGCAACATGCAGACAGGTAAGACTAAAACGATTAGTGCTGTTTCTGTAAACAGCATGAGGTGCTTGAACAGCTTAGTGATCGGGAGGATAGAGTGTTCTTACGTCTTTTGTTGTTGTCTATCAAAAACCTCCAGATAACACATCCACTGATGAGGAGTACAAGCTGTCCTATTTGCTGCTCGTCTACATCGCCGTGTCCCTGCCTACCTTGGCCCTGGACAACAACTCGTCCTACAGCCGAGAGCATGGAGGTGCATATTCATTCATTCATTTTCATCTGCTACAAACAGCTTGACAGTAATTAGTCTCCAGACGGCCCTCAACCAACTACTAATCACTACTTCTTCCAGCCATTACTTGCCAGCTGCTGATAGTGGATAACAAAGGTACTCCACCCTGAAACACTAGGCTTATTAGCATCTC
Organism: Seriola aureovittata; assembly: GCF_021018895.1. NCBI lineage: Eukaryota > Metazoa > Chordata > Actinopteri > Carangiformes > Carangidae > Seriola > Seriola aureovittata. The sequence goes on along the minus strand of NC_079365.1, from coordinate 20,019,639 downwards.
TGTGTATCATACTTTCCAGTCTGACTGACGTGGTCCGAAGCAAAGTATGTCGGTTAATGAGAAACACGTTTCTGTTGAGAGACTTTTGTTTACAGATAACTCTGGCTGACGTGCATCGATACAGTTACTCTTGGCATGTGGCCCTGCTGACCCTAACTCCTTGGCTCTGAGCCTGGACTGCAACATTAAGAGCAGCAAATAACCGAGATTTCTATCAAAGCACAGGGTGGCGTTTGTCTCCGATTATTTTCTTTGTCTCTATTTTCCATTGGCATGTTTGAAATAGATTTACCCTGTGAGCCTGAGGAAATATGCTCAGCATGCTTCCTCTTAAGTGTTATGGATCATTAAGTAAATTTCTCTAATCGTCGCTAGAAAAACATCCTCTCTCTGGCTAAAGTCGCAGGACGTGCCATTTCATTCTCTTTATTTGTCAGTGATGAATTTTGTATTTTTATCTCCTCAGGTCACAACAACAACATCCATTGTTTAGCTACAGCTATCAACCAGCTGGCTGCTGCCATGTTCACTGTTCAGAACAAGAACATAGAGCAGCACCTCAAAGAGTTTCTCTTGGTGAGTGGCAAATATTTTATAAAGTTTCTTACCATTTTAAGTAATAAAACAATAATGTGTACACTTGTAACTCTTCAGGCCTGTAAACATTATTCAAATGAAGAAGTTTCTTCATATTTAAGGGTTACAAGCAAAAATATTTGGGAGCATTGAATAAATAGTTTCACAGAAAAGTGATTTTCTTATGTAAAACCATTAAATATGACTCATAAATAAATAGTTTCTCGGGCACACTACTTTCTCAAGACACTGCCAACCCTTTGCCCCAGTTGAGGTCAAGTCCAGCAGCGTAAAAAAATGTTCCAGTTGTTTGATCTGACTCTTTTTTTACCTCGTGTCATTCCACAGATTGCCTCCTCCACTCTGCTTCAGCTGGGACAAAATGTTGAGAGAGTGGAGGTCAAAAACCGAGAATCCATCTACCTGCTCCTGCACATGGTAAGCTTTCCAGTTCCTACTAGTCATGTATTTTCAAATTTACAATAAGGCATAAATGGGTTCATAATTTGACTAATGAAAAAATCTGTGACTCAGTAATTGGGTTTTTTTTTCTTTACAATAAGCCATCAGGCCTGCAGGGTCTTCTATAAAAGCTTATTTCTTATCTCTAAAGCACTAATAAATGAATGATTAACAATAAAGTAATTAGTGAAAACTTTATAGTATGCATATTTAAAGTGGTGCTGACATTTAAATGGATAGAGAGGGGCCTTTTTATATCATAAATACAGATGTTTTTATTGTTTTCAGCCATAACTACAGCACAGTAAATAATGAATAAATGGTATTGATCAACAGCTTTATCAAATCCTCAACAAATATTACAGTCATTTTGTGCTATGGAAAATCACTATGGTCCCAATGTATTTGAAATATAAGACTGCTTTTATTCCATATTTTTTGTATTTATAACAAATCCCATGAAAATAACAAAAAAAGCAATGAATTCATCTTACAAAAGAATATTTTCTGCAGAGTCTGATACAACTTCTTTGTGCCATAAAGCTCGAAAACACATGACTCACACGATAACACATGAATCACCTGCAACCACTGGCCTGGAAAGCATGTTCCTTCATTACAGTGAACACAAACTGCAGTTTACGTTTGCTAAAAACCAGAGTGCGCACCTCCTGTAGGAAACTACAGTATATATCAGTGACTTAAAAAAAAAAATAAGATTTTGACATCTTCAGTAGGAGCAAATGGGCTTTGGGCAGATTTTGGTCTTTTAATGGGATAGTAATAGGACAATAGGAAAAACATAAAATAACTCGAGTTGTAACATTTTTAACACTGATTCATTTAGATTGTCGAGGAGTCTCCCTTCTTGAGCCAGGACATGCTGGAGAGCTGCTTCCCGTATGTTCTGCTACGAAACGCCTACAGAGAGGTGTACAGGTCCTTCATCGTCACTCTGGGCTGAAGACCTTTTTTTTTTTTTTTTAAATACTTTTTAATTTAACTTTTATTTATCCACCAGAGTATTTTAATGTGCATCTGCGTTTTGTTTCCGTCACTGTTCAGCCACTGCCTTGGACATTTTGATCACATTAGTGCTGATAATGTTTCCTGTGAGTCAGCACTCTTGATGTACCCACATTAAAAAATCCTTCCTCATTTCACAAACTCTGGATTTGCTTTTACGGCTCTTATCCACCAGTATTATGGGGTAGATTTATGACTACTGTAGTATTACTAATATCATCTTGTATCCTTTAAATGTAAATCAGGTATATTCTCTAACCTCTCTTTTATATTTCACATATCAGCTCCAGACACAATGAGTGCCATGGTATCTTAAAGAAATATGTTTTTAAATATTTTTAGATTGAATCCACATTTATTCAGATTTTTAATAGATTATTATTTTAATAGTTGCTGCACAACATTATTTCTCACAAATCTTCCCCAAATAAAGATGATAATTATAAGCTGTTTGTTTTCTTTTTGGTCTATATTCAACATGTGTTCCTCGTCTATTTCCAGTCCGTTCTCCACCCTCACCATCCTCCCATCCTTCCTCCCAGGGTGAGAATCTTGTCCTCCTCATATCTCATGTACAATTTAAATGATGCACTCCAGTTTTACAGAATCGAAAATTGCTTGCTGCTAATTTTAGATTGGCCTTGAGTGATTTTTATTTTGCAACCAGCGCTGTTCCTTCTTTCTTCCTTTTTTCCTCTCTCTTCTGTCTCTCCTTTCCTCGCCCCATTCTGCAACTTTGTATGGTTGCCACACTGGAGATATGAATGCTCACATCCGTTTGTGTACAGTATGTGTGTATGTACGTTTGTGTGTGTGTGTGTGTGTGTGTGTGTGTGTGTGTGTGTGTGTGTGTGTGTGTGTGTGTGTGTGTGTGTGTGTGTGTGTGTGTGTGTGTGTGTGTGTGTGTGTAAGTTGTATGTAGGGTTTCAGCAACCAAGGCTGAGGGACCAAGCCTTCTCACAAGAGCACAAAAGGTTCAATTCCCACTACAGGCAACACTGACGTGAATACACAGATGAACATTCATGAATAAACATGGCAGATCCTAAAGCACTGCATTACCAAGCCACACACTTAATGCAAAACCACAAGCACAGAATTAAACAGTGTAAGTGTGTTGTGTGTGTGTGTGTATAAAGGGTTAAAGACTCACCGACCAAAGAACAAGATGAGATACAAAACCTAAAAAAGGAGACGTTGGCATCGAATGGAAAATGAATAGAATTACATTCAATAATGATCAAAGCTACAAAAATAAGATCCAGCTTAATTTTTCTATCATTTATACTTCCTGTTATGTGCTGAAGGAGCAGCCATATTTCTGTTGAGGGGGTTTGCTCATTGTTATTTCATCATACCTTTCATTAGGCCCCTAACAGCCTCATAAGCGGCCCCCTTTTTTTAAATAATTTTAAGGGAACTTTTCTTTATCTGTTGTAGAGGAGGCTGTGTCCTCATCACCAGGGTTTGATATGACATAACATTTTATTTAACCCTCCTATTTTGCATTTATAAGCAGTATTTAAACGTTTAATTATTAGTTAATAACAGGCTATAATGTCATTGTGAGCAAATATAAATGATTAAACTGAATAATAAACTGTTAATATAATGTTTATAAATGCTAAATGGGGGTGGGGTAAAGTAAGTGTTCCCGATGTTATGTCATTTTTTGTAAAGCAAAATAATTATAATGAAAAATATGATTATTGCTATATTAATAATGCTGTGATCATATGTGTGTTTTCTGCAAGTTCAGGCTTTGCAAATGAACTATTCCCTTGCAGCTCCCGTTTATCCTGTTCCAAGACTCTGAGGACAGTTAATGGTGGAAACTCTGGTCCTGATATAAAGACTCTGCTGATTGTGTTTGTGACGCAGAGCCACCCCTGCTGACTTGTGGAACACTGAAGATTACACACACACACACACACACACACACCAACACCCACACAAATACTGTACACACGCTGCAAATACAGTATACATAAAGAGATGAAAAGGACTAGACATATCCGTGAGTGTAAGCAGAGCAGCTATATACACACACACTTAAACAGAAGACAATCACACATGCTGGATTCATAGCAACACACAGAGGCATAAGCTCATTCTGTGTTTCTCTTACAAACACTGGCAAACACACACATGGTCTGCAGCAGCATTCAGAGCCTGAGGTCATGACACCGACTTGTAAAATACACAGAGCAGATGATAGACGTCTCAGTCTTGTGACATGGAGGACCACACTGGAACGGTAAGATACTGCTTCCAATGTTTTATTCTTCTAACTTTACACTTTCTGCACATGTATATTTACAGTCACATTCCCTGGTTGTAACAGGCAATAAAGATGCAGAAGGATTAGATTTGCTTATTCGGTGAATGGTGTGTTGTGCAATGAGGTGTCACTTTATTTTTTTGAACCTAGAGATATACTTTGTATGCTTCTCATCATTGATATGACTACTAATATACAGTAATCTCATATGTAGCAAAATTTTAAAGGATCAGTTCTCCCAAAAATAGTCTCATTAAGCCTCATTTATGCGCATATTTTTTCAATTTATTTTCCCAGGTTTTGAGATGTTGACACATCTGCCTCCACCACAGTACAATGGAGGCAAATGGGATTTGTGGTGCTCACAGCATTGAAAAATTACATTTAAACAAGAGTCTCTGAGTCTACACCTATGCTAGCAGCTCTGTGAGGCTGTGCACAGTGGTGCTTTGAGCTAAATGCTACCACTAGCAATCATCAACAGCATGCAGCAAGGTTTGCCATTATCACTATCTTGGCATATTATCATGCTAACATTTGCTAATTAGCAATAAACACAAAGCACAGCTGAAGCTGATGGAGCTATCATTAGTTTTCCATGAATTTGGTCATAAAGCAAATTATTGCTTCAACAATAAAATGTTGACCTGATGATTAATGATGGCGTCACAATTGTGATAACTGTTCAAACTGAGAGGGTTATAAATTCATGTATGAAATGTTTGAAATGGCAAATGTCAAGACATTTCATTTAAAAAAAAAAAAAAAAAAAGGAGAAATTTCACAAAGATGTGAGCACAACAAACAACATACCATCGCCCTCAGTGTTTCAGGGTGGAGGCAAAAAAATACAAAATACACCCAAAACTATCTGCATGCCTTCATACCACAGGAGGTACAGCTAAGTGGGAAAACATGATTTTTGTGATTTGGATGCACCAGCCTTTAATCAGACCCAGATGGTTTATTGGGTGTGAGGTTCGTCCCAGAGACCAGGGAAGCTTTAGTCAGAGATGTTAAACATTTGACCACTGCGTTGATTTGGGTGAAATATACCTGATTCCACTGTTGTAAAAAACAAAATGACCGCTCTCTGTGCTCCTCAGCACCCTCAGTTTCTTGAACAGCTCGTTCCCATGCGGAGACACGAAACATTTTGATGTGATTTATGGTGCCGCTAAGTCAGATTTTCTCTCTCTGAAGTGTAGAGTCTGTGAGTAATAATTGGCTCAGGTCACTGGGTGGACAGAGAAAGATCAGAGGCTGTATGTTCGTCATCATCAGAGGGAGACTGAGAGGATGACGGACGAATGGAAGGGGAAAAAAAAATAAAGTGTAAAGCAAAAGGCTGGCAAGCACACAAAGGGAAATAAGTTTAGAGTTTGTAACTGACTGACACTGACACTGGATGAATTACTCTTCTTTAGTATTTAATTGACATTTTTAAAAGACATCAAAGTATGAATGAGTGTAAGTCTCTATTCTCATTTCTATGTGTTGAGTCCCTTGCTTTACGACATTAGGCATTTTTCTTTTTGGTGGGAGAAAGGCAACCTAAAGTGACACATGAGATGGAGAATCATACGTCGTAATGTTGGTTCTCCTCATCTTCGCAATACGTTGTGCCATGTCAAAGAGCATGGGAGCATGAGAGTCAGTCTGACCCAGCAGTCAAGGCAGGACAAGCAAGGAGGGAGACCGACAGCAGGCAGGGGGTTTTCCCAAGCAATGTTGTAGAACAGCTCTCACAATACTCTATAAATAAAGACTAGTAATGGATTTAGGATCTACAACTGTAAAAGATTGTAGGACTACTCATTGTCTTGTCTGATCTTGAAGGTTTGCGTGCTGTCCTTTTTTGGACACAGAACTACCTTTTTTCTTTTTCTTTTTTTTTTGGTCAGAGATAAAACATTCAGCTGACATTTATTGATGAGGCATGTCAGTAAAGATGTTTTGGCTCTGCTATGAAGATAAATTACTGGTATCATTTTAATTACGATTTGAGCCTCTGCACTGTTGATAGAAACTGCCAGAGCAGTTTTAGTTTGTAGTAAATTTTGTCTTCTTCTTCTTATATTTTGTTAAATCATTTTCTTTTTGCATCTTGACTTTTGTAGAAAATCAGAGCAACAAAACTATGTACTTTAAATGTAAAGGTGCCCATTTCCCCCCCAGCACAGCAGTATCGAGAACAGTAGTTAACCTATCGGGCTGTTGTGGGTGGCTTATGGGGACAAGCTTTGTTTATGTATTTTGGTTCGGGTGACTGGTGGGTTTCAGTGAAAGACTGTCTCTGTGTAGTTCCCTGATTTGCGGCTGCGGTGGAAAATTCTCATTTGGGATTTGAGTACACACGGCTTGAAAGCCTCGCAGTCAACACTTCATCAGTGAGCCAGGTCAACTAACTCACTTCACACAACGGATGTACACATATACACAAACACTCACTCACTGACAAAGACACGCACACACACACACACGCACGCACACACACACACACACACACACACACACACACACACACACACACACACACACCAGGCACTCTCTCCTTCTCTCTCTTTCTCTCTCTCTGACACACACATACTGACACAGTCTGGGCCTGCCTAACCAATCAGATTGAAGTGGAGTAGGTCCCCCAGAAGTGGGTGGGAGAGCTGTTGAAACAGAAGTCTGTCTCAGGACACTCAAAGTTTGCGTTGGTGGTTTGGAGAACTTTTCTGCTTACTACTCCTCTGCAATCATTTTCCTTTTTCATCCTCTTATTGTTTTTTTTTATTGAACTCTGGGGTCCATTAGGGAGCAGCTTGAGTGTGGAATGGCTGAACTGGTGCGAATCCGTAAGAAACGGCTGCAGATCCCCATCTCTAGGTAAGACAGGGGGCTAAAAGTAGTACAGATTATATCATAGTAAGCTATCTACATGTTCAGCCTCTCTGTAAGTGCATAAATAAGGCTGGAGGTCTTTACCCAACATGCTACATCTTTGAAATTAACACAAGTAGCTGTAGTGTTTGGTGCAGTTAGGCTGTCTGGATCATATTCTGATGTCTGGAGTAGTTTTCTTGTTTTGCGGCCATGGAAATATGTGACTTAAAAATACACCCTGCAGTGAACAGTGATGAGTGATAATGCATCACTCCTCAGTGGATTTTCTTGGACACATTTTACATCTGCACACCTTCGGGTACCGTAAGGCAAAAAATGAGAAGCTTATTCTGACCTTAAAAAGTATCCTTTTTACCATGTTACTACTTTTGTCTCCGAATATACTTAGCAGCATGTGAGCAGACACTTGTTGCTCCTGAGTGGTTGTGCGAACACTTGTCTTACTCATGCTTTTGCTGTGGGAGGGAAATGTGCTGCAGAGGTGATGGGTCATGTGGTTTTGTTTTGGTTAACATACTGATGTATTAGTGTGTGCAGGATTCACAGCTTCAAATCTTGTAAGTGTTTTGGGGTTATTTTTTGACAGAAGTTCACACATTTCTTTCACCATGTTTGTCAATATTTACAAGTGAACTTTCAAGCAGGTCATGGTGAATTGGGATATAATCTGATGTGGATTTAAGTTTTTGTTTCCTTTTTTTCCAGGAATATATTTAAAAGATTTGTGCTGACAGAGCCGATACTATTCAAACACCTCTACATTACTGTGTTGATACGCACTTAGTAAGGATGACACTATGCAGTGTGTAGATTCAACAAAGTCTGAGCCAAAGGGAGATTTGTCTCTATAAACAAAATTTCTCAAGTGCACTTGACGAGTAATTTCCTGTAAACGTGCTGTCAGAGGCTCTTCTACCGCGAACAGTTGGAACAAAAAAGACTGTGTTATCACGAAAGATTATTTGAGATTGAAAGCGAGCAGTGGTATTCAGATGCATGCTATTTTTATGACTCAACAGCTTTTGAAAGCCTTTGCCAGCGTGATAAACACTTGAAAAGCTGTGAGCGTCTCATCCCCAGGAGTTGGCTCCACAGCGTGGCCTGGCGCAGTTTGAATACAGTCGTTATGGTCATGGCACCATACAGGCAGCCCACCAAAATGTTTTAGAGGAATTATCTGTGGCACAAATAAGTTATCATATCAAATAAACCTCTCATTCAAACAGTCATGGAGAAAATAAAATCCCAATAAAGCATAAAGGTTCCAGTTCTATAAACTGAGGTGAGATTCTTTATCAGATGCTGTATTATCTATCAAAGCTTTTGGATATATCACTGAGATAAGATTACATTAACACATTGCAGGTGGGTTATGTTGTAGGTGACATGAGCTCCAAGCATTTGTTTTTTATTATGCAGCAGGAGATTAATGCATTTCCATCAGTTCCCTTTTGTAATTTGATTAAAAGTTTCAAAAGCAAGAGTGAGCAACATGTTCTCAGATGAGATCAGAATGTGGCCAACACTTTAATACTCAAAAACATGATTCTTCACATGGCCCACTTTGACAAAATGCAGGTTACATAAGACCCTGACCATGGGAAGCTTTCCTCTCATGGAAAATTTGGCACTAACGATGCCCTTTTGCCACTGGCTTTCTTTGGACAGCATGGCATTTAAATCGCTTCCAAATGAACTCTTTCCATTCACGAGGAAATATTTCAACCTGTTGTTAAAACACTGTTTGGACCTTGTTTGACTCACTCAAGACAACGACAAGTGCTGTCAATTTAGAGCCACGTTTAGAAAGCATCTATCACACAAAGCCATTTTTTTTCAGAATGACCTTTCTTCTGTAGCTATAACGTTTATTGCTGTACCTAGTGTGATTTAATGTGAAGACTTTGATGCCAAACTGCTGTAACCTCCAACCATTTTCACACCACTATCGCCTGTCAGTGATTGCTGTTTTGAGAGGTGAAACGGCTTCCCAGTACTTTCAAAAAGGGCATCTTTCCTTTTATTTTGTTTGGATCACACCCAAATACATAATTATGTTTCCTTTCAGGCTGAGGAGCATGCTGAAACAGCTGGAGGAGAAAGATGTCGACTTTGAAGAGATCAAAAAGAATCTAGATTTCACAGCATCGTTACTAGAGGCAGTTTACCTCGATGGAACAAGGTACACTATAGTGGAATAATATGCTTTTGAAAACAAAAGCTAATTAATTGACATTTTAGATCAATTTTCATGTATTTATGTTCTCGCTTCATGCTTTAAACGCTATTAGCAGCAGCCATTTATTGGCATGCACAGGACACTGTATTTGTTCCAAGCCCAATAGGCTGCAAAAAAACAAGATGGTAACTTTACTTTTATATATGAAAGACATGTATATACTTTTTTGCTTTCTGTGAGAGATTCAGATGAGTTAATTGATACCACTCTCATTGTGTATAGTAAATATGAAGCTACAGCTAGCAGCTGGTTAGCTTAGCTTAGCAAAAACACAGGAGCGGCTAGCTAGGCCTTTTCCAAGAGAAACAAAATCTCCTTACCAGCCCGCCTAAAGCTTTTTATCGACATGTTATATATTGTTTTTTTAATCCATACAAAAAAAGAATGTTGTTTTACAGAGTGTTATGCGCTTGACAATTTCTTGGCTAAGAGTAGTAACTTCCTGGGGACTATCTTTGCAAAGAGACAGGCTACCTGTTTGCCTCAGTTTCCCATCTTTATGCTAAGCTAAGCTCCTGCCTGCAGCTTGTAGCTTCATATTTTAAAGAGAGAGATGAGAGTTGTACTGATCTCATCTAACTGTCAGAGAGCTAATACGCGTATTTTGTAAAAATGTTCCAATATGATTCCTTTAAAGGTGCTTTATGTAAGTTTTCTCAGCCATTAAGCATTGTTTCTTGTTGGAAGTGGGTGGTGGTGGTGATAATGGTCACTTGCCGATAAATTAAGCTATCGTTGCATTTACAAGACAAGACATTAGAATATGTCCTCTGATCAGCATTACATCTTCATCCTCTCATGCTGAGCTGAAGGCAGACTGAATGCTATTGTATAGGAGTATTACAAGATGGGACAGGTCCGGGCTAGCTGGTTAGCATGCTAACTTCAGTAGAAGAAAAGAAGTGATAGAAGTAGATTCAAAACGAGTTAAAATTGCTGTTGTTTCCCACCACTGGCGACAGCTGTTGGTGAGTAAATGAATGAATTTTGATGCTGAACTTGCATCTAGACTGGTAAGTAAACAGCTCTTAGCTCCTAATGTTGGCTAGGTAGCAGTAGTAAAACTTACATATAGCACCTTTAGTTTCCATTTGAGCTCTATAATTAAAGCAATTACAGAGATTTGCAGAACTCCTTAAATGTATATTTCTGTTTTTTAAAGCCTTTTAAAGTCACTGTCAATATATCTATATAGTAAAGTTTTATAGTGACAACATTCACAACTGCCATTACTGTATTCTTCCACCAAAGAAGTCTAGTAGTTTAGTGCTTTCATCAAGCTGTTATTGACTTTGTGTCTTCATATCATCTGTCTAACAATCTGTGTGTGTGTGTGTGTGTGTGTGTGTGTGTGTGTGTGTGTGTGTGTGTGTGTGTGTGTGTGTGTGTGTGTGTGTGTGTGTGTGTGTGTGTGTGTTTTGTCTCCCCAGGCAGTGTCTGGACTCTGAAGACGATCTACAGCAGCTGCAGTCGGACGGGGTGCCTGCGGAGGTCACCGACTGGCTGGCATCCACCTTCACCCAGAGGGTTCGACGGCCTGTGCGACGCTCAGATGAGAAGCCCAAGTTCCGCAGCATCGTCCATGCAGTGCAGGCTGGGATATTTGTGGAGAGGTATAACAACATATGTTCAAGAAATCCAAATTGTGTAATTATGTCAGGATGTTAAATACTTTGCAGTAACATTGCAGCTGTTGTAGAAAGAATACAGAAGCACTCATACAGCTATATGTTTTCTTTATGACACCTAAATATAATAATATAAGGAAATTATCATCTCATACCATAAAACTCCCATCGTAAATGACTGATTTCCATATCTGTACTATAACTCTAATGTAAGCTCATACAGTGTTGTTACTGTTACAGCTACAGAAAACACAGACAGCTGCACTGCACTGTGAAACATTAACCTCCTTTTCTCTTTAAAACATCCTTCCAAAGAGGACAGGGCCTTTGGAGGATTTATATAAACAGCTCCTGAGTCGAGTTCACTGCACAGTGTCAACATCTGAACTTTAACTGAACTCAACATAAACATTGCATTATTCCAGGATGTTCAAGAGGGCCTACACTGCAGCCATGCCCGACCAACCTGCTGTGGTTGTAAACTGCCTCAGGGTAAGTCCCTACTAATCATAAATCTCACAGTGAGTCATGTGTGTGTGCGATAAATTTGACATCACAGAAAAGATAGTATACACAGCACAAGTATGTATCAATAACGCAGTCCTCTCCTTCTCCTCAGGATGTCGACCGCTGGAACTTCGACGTGTTTGCTCTGAATTCAGCCAGCTCTGATCACGCACTACGAACTCTTTTCTTTGAGCTGATCACCAGATATGAGCTCAACAGTCGTTTTAAGGTCTTCTCATTTTAGATTTAAACTTTCCATACAATATGTTGTCATAGATATGCAAGAATTTCAGTGCTTTGGATGAAAAACTCACCACTACAGCTCTTGTAGACTCCGCTCCAAAACTTGTGTTGTAATTTGCAGATATAATCAGGCATATGGGTTTTATTAACGATTTGTGGTGTTTGAAGAAACAGTGGGTTGCCAGATTATGTGTACAAATTGACACAAACCTTTGAACCTTGGATTTTTAAACACACTTGTAATGATTATGTAATGTATTTTGCAGATCCCCATCTCGTGCCTGACAGAGTTCCTGTCTGCACTGGAGAGAGGATACGGCAAACACAGCAACCCCTACCACAGCCACGTTCATGCTGCTGATGTGACTCAAACACTGCACTGCCTGCTGCTACGCTCAGGACTCGTGGTACACTGGACTCACCTGAATACTTTTTCAGTATTATTAATGGCTGGTGTTTTTCTGTTTTTTTTCCCTCAAATTTCATCAAATCCTATGAAAAGATAAAAAGCAACAATATGCCAACAGAGTTTGTTTCTCAACACTTTCCATCCTCCTTAACATGTCTATGACACTTAGCCCCAAGCCCATTTGTTCCTACAGAAGACATTGATTGATGGAAGACGTCACGCGGTGCAACAGTGTAGCCCATTTAGCCACGCCAGTAACATTGGTCTAACGATGTCAGTCGGCCAGGCCGCCGCTTTCAGTCATTGTCACTGTAAACATTGATGACATTTTGGTGTATGCGTTTAGCTGAAAGCATCGCTGTGTCTAAGGCACAATCTCACATAACCGCTAGCATGGCTTTGACTAGTGCTAGCTAAAAATGAACGACCAATTTTTTGCGAGTTCGACACATATAGTGACTCCCTTCTGTTACGCACTGCCTCCAGGAAACAGCCACGTCAGACAGACAAAATCTCTCGTCGTCTCCCACCTACTCTGCTTTTATATGTCATCAAACTAACTGCCAGCCGTTGAAATGAAAGGACAGTGAAGCATTTTTACTTCCACTTGATACCCTCATATCATGTTAGTGTGTCCTACACTTGGTGGCCTGAAGGATGTGCACTCTATACTCGAAAACTCAAACTACTTAATAGAAATTGGAGGTCCAGACCCAGGTATACCCTGGTAAAGTAGCAGTCAAACTTCATGGTACTACTGTAGACTGTAGTTTGTGGACAACAATGGAGATCTATGGTCAATTAAATCCAATTTGATTTTAAAGAAATGGGAAGGATGAGTTGCGACACAGTATATCAGTAAATTGATTATTCCTATGTCACCATACTAACATTTGATACATTAACATAAAAAGTAACATGTTCCTCTCGAAGTGCAGTTTGTTTTTATGTTTATTTGTTACATCTCTTGTGTCTATAAAGCACTGGCTGACAGAGCTTGAGGTGATGGCGTCGCTGTTTGCTGCAGCTATCCATGACTACGAACACACGGGAACCACAAACAACTTTCACATCCACACAAAGTAAGCTCTTTTTCTGAAACATGTTTTATTAGCCCTGTCCTATAAAGCACCAGCTATATATACGCCGCATCCTGTTGTGAAACTGTAGAATAGTAAGGGATGTCAGGGAATGTAGAAATAGTACGGTAGTATTACTTAAAGGCCTTTGTGCATTTTTGGAAACAGAGAGAGAGAGAGACAGAGCACTCTAAAGCAAACACATCTTCTTGCAGGGAACACAGTATTTTTAGATGCTGATTTTCCACATAGGAGGGCTGGAGAACGCAGTCTCTTGGCACCCATCATCATCATCAGGCCTTATTTTGGGAAGAAAGCACAAAGATGCCTGTCCACAATAACAGAACATATCTTAGTTACATTATATAAACAGCATCTGTCATAAAATCATACTCCACCCAAATCATATCTTCAAACACTGTGACACACTCACGTCCTCTAGGCTTAAAAGGCTTGTAACCTTGTTTTTTGTTACCTTATGAAGAGTATTGGCTGTGATCAGCTTGACTCTATATTCACAGTACAAAAAATTTTAAAAACCTCTCAAACCTCTCCTGCAACAGAATGCCCTTCTCACTGTCCACCTGTATCCTGCAAACAAACAAACTAAATATGACAATATAAAGGGGAATTAATTCCCCCAAAAAGTCATGGTACAAAAGTTAAAAAGCATGTAATGTAGCGGTTTCTATGTATGTTTTGGTTCTGTAACACAATTTTATGCCTAGTTTCCTATAATTTCCTTAAAAGGAATTGGTACGTGACTCAAAATTCATATGAATGTTCTTCAAAATGACCATGTAATTTAATTGTAATTTTAGGAAAAAAAAGAGGCAGTTTCAACTGGTCGACCAACTGACCAACAGCAGCTGAGTTTATTTAGCAATTTCTTAAAAAAGAGGGTTAGGGTTAGATATGAATGGAGCACATCTTTCAAGGGAATTCCACCAAGGAAATCAACAACTCCTTCCAAACTCACAACAAACAATTACAATAAACTTGATCTGTTAAGATGAGGTCTGAAGCCCACAGCTCTTATTTATTTATCCGACTGACAGGAAAAGTCATCAAAAACAAGATCAGTTCAACTGGGTTCAATGCATAAATAAAGTAACTTTGTTTGTATTTATTTGGAATGACCCCTCCCCAAAGATATGGAAAAATCTTTTCAGTACCTCGGTATTTCTAGTGCACCATTAACTACAGTAGAGTAAAATATCTGTTACAGATACAGAGCCACTGTCTCTATTTTAACTGTCGTGCCAAATTATTTTACCGGGAAACTGCCTTTATAGGATGTTTTTAGGTACCAAAAGACATTTTAACACACAACTCAGTGTTGTCTTTGAAGCATTTTCACGAACGTTTTAAGGATGGCGAGAGCTTCAAAATAAGCACAAAATGGAAAACATTTAGTAGTACTTTTTAACAATCTAATAACGTAGATTATGCAAATGAATGGACAAGGAACGCCTGATTGAGAAATTATTTAATTAACCTGCTATACTGAGTCATTAATACCCACATGTGCCAGTTTTTATCACATCCCACTCCTCAGCACTTTTAAATCCATCATTATAGACCTGCAGCCATTGTGCTTTAATGACTCCCTGAGGACTCTGCTTTTATCCCGCTCTCCTCCACCCCACACTATTACAGTGTTGCACACTCACATTTTTCAACTTACCCATCTTTTTGTCTCATGTCTTACCCTGTCTCACTTTCCTGCTTCGCTTGCCTCCTCTTTCTTTTTCAGGTCCGAGTTCGCATTGATCTACAATGACCGGTCGGTACAGGAAAGCCATCACCTGAGTGCAGCGTTTCGGCTGCTGCAGGACGACCAAATGAACATCTTCATTAATTTGACAAGAGAGGAATGGATGTAAGATGACAACAAATCTAATATCTGAATTCTTTTAGCTGTTCACCTTTTACTTTAGAAAGAATACTTCAAAGTGGATACCATAACTTATTAAAGTTTCAAGGGAAAATCAAATGTAGAAAATAGGTTTTGTTCGATTTGATGTCAAGAAATTTCCACCACAGCAATAATGAAGTTTAACTTACAATTACCCATCTAAGATATATACAGTAAATGCTTATATAGTGAAAGAATATAGACTTATAAATAAACCAGTGATCACCAGTGATCAATGACAGATGCAGAGACAAAAACTCACCCGTCTCCACCAACAGTTGCATTTTGAACAAGGAGCATACAGAGCACTATTTCCTGGAAAAACCCAAGAGCTCTCTCCGCCTACATAACTTCACACCTGAATGTAAAAAGTTCACGACCGTTCTGAGAAATCACCCACTGAAATCGGAAGAGACCAACCACAAAACCAAGATAGTAATTAAAAAAAAAAAAATAAAAAAAAAAGAAGAAGAATTGTAAAGGGGTCAAATGTTTTGGTGCACTTATTTTGTTGGAGACTATAGAATTTTTTTTGCCATTTTTATTATGGACATAGAAGGTATATTTTTCTTATTGACAACAAATCCTATTAAAAGAAAAAGGTCCAAAAACAAACAATGAATTAATCTTACTAATAAATATTGCCGTTGTAGCTTTTTTCTGTGCCATAGACATCCATTTTTCGTAAAACGTATTAAAAACACATCAGTGGGCACATGAGCACTTTAGTGTTGGTCAGTCCCACACATACCATACTGTAAATACTTAGTGGAGCACCAAATGTGTATTAATCCGCAGCTAAAAATAGTCCCCAAAAAATACAATATTTATTTCAAATTGAGTAACGTTTGCTAAAAACTATAGTGTCCAACTATTTTAGTAAGAATATTATAGCCTTAAAAAAATGAAAATATTACTCTGTGAAAAGATATACTACTGCAGAAGGAAATATGGGGTTTGGGGCTTAGTGTCATTAACAGGATGGGGAATTCAGAAAATATTGAGACACCAAGTAACATATTGTTGGTTTTGGTCTTTTCATGTTATATGTTGACACTAAGAAAAAATATCAAGTGTAGATTTTTTTTTAAATATTTCATGGAAATAAGAACATCTGGGGTGACATATCGGCAGGGATGGGGATAAATTCCCCATGAGGATAATTGTCCTCTAGTTAGACCCTGACCTTTGAGCCCCTTAGATAAAATGTCTCCATTATGAATCAATAAAGCATCACATTACTATCACTGTTTAGTGACTCATTCACTAATCCACAGTGGAACAGTGAATGAGTCACATGTGCTTCCACCAACAATCAGATATGTGGTCAGGGAAATAAACTTGTCATATTGTATAATAGTTTTTTGATACAGAATTTACATTAGCAACTGAAGTAAATGTCAAATATGGTTAATGGTCATTGATCATCATATTATAACATCATATATAACTAAATAAGCTCAATTTCCATGTATTCCTGTGAGTGTAAATAATTCTTGAGTACACTGGAGTAGAGTTTGCGATGTGAAAATATCCATGCTGTATCTACAGTTTATATATTCATGGAGGCTGATGCTTCATATATCATAGATATAGTATGGGACTGTGTTATTCATGGAAAAGCTCTGCAGATAACAGCAAAGATAAACACCAGCAGTATAGTCTATGGGCTTTTCTAGCAGCCAGTGTTACCATGGGAACAAGAAAATCCATCAGGAAATCTTAAAAGGTTACAACCCCACTGAGTCTTCCTTCCTGCCTTTTTTACTCTATTCAGTTCCTATCCATCATACAAGGTCAACTAGTAAACTGTGTGTCTTTGTGTGTGTTTTTGTTTAGGGAGCTGCGATCACTGGTTATAGAGATGGTGTTGTCCACAGACATGTCCTCCCACCTACTCCAAGTCAAAGCGATGAAATCCTGTCTACAGCAACAAGAGCGGTAACGCTAATGGGCTATGCTGTTGTTTACACTGTGTTGTGTAATCACAATGTTACAAAATCAATGTTCACCGCAGAGTCAACTAATTAGAAAAATATCATACACACAGAGGCAGACGGCCAAATTACTGTCACTCTGGTTGGTGTCACGTCTGCTTTTCAGACATGTCTGGGGGCACGACAGCACAACAACAAAAACAAGAGGTGCATTATGCTTTCTCTAACAGGATTGACAAGCCAAAAGCACTGTCTCTGTTACTTCACACGGCTGACATAAGCCATCCGTCCAAGCCCTGGGCCCTGCACTCTCGCTGGACCAAAGCCCTGATGGAGGAGTTCTTCAGACAGGTAGGAACTCTAATAGACCTCAACTGTCAATGCGACTGTTTCATCTTTCTCTTTTCTTTTCTTTTCTTTTCTTTTCTTTTCTCAAACACAACAGAAAACAAGTTGGAATGCCACAGCCCATAATTTTTCATCTTGGGTGAAGGAATAGTTCAAAATTTTTGGTGCAGTAGCTGGAGTCAGCAGCTGGTTAGCTTAGCATAAACACTGGAAGCTAGCTCCTACCAGCATCTCAAAGCTCACCAATCGACACATTACATTGTGTTTCTTTAATTCATACATTAAAACCAAAGTGTAAATATATTGGATTTTGCATCTTCTAAAATCACTTTAGACCTCCCTCTTCCGAGAGCAGTCACTCAGCTAATATGCTTTTTATCTTTCTCAGACGGTGGGACTGAATGTTGAGGCACTTATTCTGAAAGGGCCTTTTTGATCATCTACTGTTTCTCGGATGAATGAAATGAATACATGTACATGTAAAAAAAAAAGAGAAGAGTTTCATTTAGACCATCATGTAGGTGCATAACATTAACAGAAAATATGACGATGAATAGAGACACAGAAAAAAGAGGGTACTAGATAGTCTTTCCATAAGTATGGATGTTAGATCTTAAATCTAACGGTAAAGAAAATCTTTCTGTCTTCTCTGCAGATACAGTATGTTCAGATCATTTCTACTCTGCCGTTCTTTCAGGTCCTACCTACTTCTAATCTTATCTGACTGGTTTGATCTCTTATTATCTTGACTTATCTTGAGAATTGATAAGTCAAAAGGTTGGACACCTAATAACAGCTTTGTAAATGACTCATCGGAGTCTGAAAGCGAGAATGGGAGCCTTCAAAGAGTTTCTTACGTCGGAGCTAAAGAAAACGACATAAATACCACCTAAGGTATGAAGGAGAGACAGTCTTATCTTAGAAGACTAAGTTTTATTAAGGATTTAAGTCTGGAAAATATCTGCTGAGAATTGATTGAATCAGATAAACCATTTGATGTTGTTGAAATTATGTTGTTTATTTTTGACCTTTGGGAACCATATGTAAATATGTAACCAAACAATTTAGGCAAAAAGGTGAGGAGGATTGCCAAAGTATAACCTTTGATGTTGATGATTATTTTGTCTAACTGAGGTTCAAAAGTTGATCTTAGCCTTGGAAACAGAATTAAGAGCCAAAACTGACGAATGATAGGGTTTGATGAGTTTATTATTATATGCATAGTATTAGAAAGGACTGGGAATTTCATTATTTTGATAATTCTGTTCAGTATTAATGGAAATGATTTATTTGATGTTTGGGTTAGGGTTCATGTTTTGTATTGCGATTTTGTTACCACACGTGCAAATAATCCACAGTGATGGTGAAGCCGTTTGTAACATTTTTTATTGTAACCATGACGACGCTGGTCCTCTAACTTTGAGGAAGTCCTTATTTTAACCCAAACCACGATCTCCTCCTAAAACTAACCAAGCCTTAACCTAACAAGACCGTGACTATTCGACAGCCTACCATGACGATGAAGGTCAGGTACACTTGTCGTTATTTAGGTTGTTTGCGAGGGTAGTGACAAATGACTAAAATGGACGTTGAGGTTGGAGGACTTGTTTTGAGTTACTGTAAGAAGAAAACCGTTAATCATCCTTCTTACAACCTATTTCAAATGCCATTTTCAAGTAAAAGCCCACTGAGCCTTACCAAAAAGCAGTGAAAAAATTGGCAGGTGTTGTGTGGTTGGTACATTAACTGAGTGGGTTTCCAGTAAATGTAGAAATAACTTGCTATATACTGTCATCTCCTCTCTGTGTGTCCTCTATTTTCGCTGCCTGGATTTGAAAAAAAATAGAATAGAGGAGGTGTTGAGCAGCCCTGCTCTCTTTGAAAATAAGATGTGAGAAACCTCCCTCTGAAAAGCCTCTTAATGTGTGTTGTGTTACTCTAAAAAAAAAAAAAAAAAGCAGTTGCATGTTGTTTTTTTTTTAACAATCTTAAAGTCTCAGGTTATGAGTGATGTAATAAAACAACCTTTAAAAAGTTATTTTCAGGCGATGTGTGGGATGCCCTTTAAGATATCTTCTCTCTCTCTTTCTATCTTTGTGAGGGTGATAGAGAGGCGGAGCTCGGCCTGCCCTTCTCTCCTCTGTGTGATCGAAAAAGCACCCTGGTAGCCGAGTCCCAGATTGGTATGTCTCACAAAACACTTTCCAAAAAACAATTTCTTCCTGTGAAGACATGAAATTGCAGCTAGTTGTATTGTATTATAGCTAAAACTCACTTTTCATAATTGCACTTTCTTCTCTTTCCCTTCTCTTTGAATCCAATAAGCCACTCAGTGACAAGCTTTATGTTGATTTATGTTCAGTACTGCATAATATGACCTTTCACACCTTATTGCTAAGATTACTGAACTGCATTTGAGTTTCTTTCTTATTGCAATAGAAATTGCATTGGGAAACTTACATTTTTATAGCTCAGAAACATCTGATTTTCACATGCTGATGTGCCAGCGTTTACTCTTGCAGGTTTCATAGACTTCATTGTGTATCCTACATTCTCTCTGCTGACGGACATGGCTGAAAAGATCGTCATTCCTTTGGTGGAGGAGAATCCAGGTCCACCAGACCCATGTAACAGACACAGGTATACACAAAGACAGGGCATGTACCACAGTGATACATGTTGGAATTTATGGTTATGGTACTGAATGAAGGGGTACAGGCTAACCCAAACTCAAGGCTAACACCAGAGTGCTAAAAGGAAATATGATATATTTTGGGAAATTCACATATTCACTTTCTTGCCAGGAGTTTGATATCTGTCTGTTAAATATGATGCTACAGCCAGCAGCCAGTTATCTTAGCTTATCTTAGCATAAAGACCTGAAAACAAGGGGAAACAACAGCCTGGCTTTGTCAAAAGATAAAGAAATCTGCCTTCCACCACATCTAAGGCTCACTAATGAACTTGTTATATCTTAATCTCTACATAAAGTAGTGTAAAAATAATAATTTGTGGTTTTACAGGAGTAATGTGGGTGATTATATTTTGGCCAGGAGATGTTCCTGGAGACTTTGCCAGTTGCTTGGCATTGAATAGTGACAACAACCACAAATTGTTGTTTTTACACATTGGTTTTTGTACAGATAAGATATAATGTCTTAATTAGTGAGCTTTGGAGGTGCTGGTATGGATTTTTTTGTTATCACCAGACAGAGTCAGACGAGCTGTTCCCCCTGTTTCTGGGTGTCAGTGCTAAGCTAACTGGCTTCTGGCTGTAGCTTCAAATTTATCACAGACACTTAAATCTTTCGGTAAAAACAAGAATGTTATAGAGGGACTTACAATTATCTGAACCTCACTGTGAACAAATTAGGAAGGAAATAAAGAAATATATATATATATATATTTATGAAAAAAAAGAAAAGGTGAAAAGGGAAAGTACAAAAATAAAAGTGAAAATGTCTTGGTATGACGACCTGTCATTTCTCAATAGTAATCTTTGGAAGGAGAGCTCCAGAGGTCTGCAGTGGAGTCTCGCTCACATCACAGCTGAGCTGGTGAGTTTCCGCTCCACGTGGACACGACACACCGAAGACAACAAGCTCAAATGGAAGGAGAGTGGCTCCAATGGTACGTAACACACAGTATGTTAATTCATTTAATGCTCAGAATGCCCTGTGTAAAATGAGTGAACAAAACCTTCATGGGATCTTAACATAGAGCGCCTCACCACAGAATAAATCTATTACAGAGTGAAACCTAAGACCCACACTAATTGTGTTGATGTTCTGTTCTCAGGATTTAGAGGTCGACACTATTTTAAGAAATTCTTACAACATAGCAGTCTTGAACATTTTAATACTTTTCTTCTGTCATCTTTTGTACTGGTTTAATACTTCTAACTTAAAATGATCACCTATGAAATGTTTGACAACCTCTGCTCACACGGATTAAAAGACCTATTTTATTTTGAGATAAGTGACTGAATTGGCAGGAACAAAGCCACTTAACTCCATAAATGTGCTCAGTCTCCTTGATTTGATTTGTTATCTACATTCATTTCAGAGTGATCTCATGAGGTGATTAACAGATACAGATATTGTTTCCCTTTCGGCTTAACAAAATTTTCCAATGCCTTTTCCAATATTCTTTATCCCTCAGGATTTTCAGACCCCAGACTGACAAAAGAACAGAGGTCCAGACAAGAGGAGCTGTCAGAAAAATCCCTGCAAGACCCCAACACAGATACAAACCAGTAGACAGTAGTAGTAGTAGTAGGTCTTCATTTGTGATATGTGCTTTTTAACATTGGGTCACTGTTTGTAACAAAACCACAATGCCTTCTTATATTATGACAGCAAGATTGGGGGGGGGGGGGGGGGGGGGGGGGGGGGGTTAGGGTTGGGGTTAGGGTTAAGGTCATCTTCCCAAGGTAAGATGCCGTGTAGTCAGAGATATGTCCTCATGTCTTATTTCAAGTGTAGTATACTATGCTAATTTAAATGCAAAGTGTACATGCTGGCCATGTTATACAGTATAGTCCATGTTATTAATTTAATTTGCCACTTAAACACTTTTATAGTTTGAACTGTACACAAATCATTTAACCTTGCAATAAACCTTGAAAATCTGTGAGTGTTTGTCATCGAGCTGCTTCGTATTGATTCATTATAAGGCTGGCTTTGATGTTGTGGGAGATCATGCTTTTTAGTTTTTCACTGAAACATTTAAAGGATTCAAGATCAAAGATCCTAATCGCAGAGCGGTCATTTTAGTTCTAATGTGATCTGCTTTTTTAAAAACCACTTGAAGCAGTTTGAAGTTTATTTAGCCATGTTTACTCCTGTTCGGATTCATAAAGTCAGATTTAGTTGCTCTTTGATTAGGCAAGTGGAGCCTGCTTGTGAAAGAGGCAGGCAGTGTGTCTCCACCAAAAGCCCATTGTCCTGTCCTGTCCTGCTAAAGTAGATCCATGTCTGCTTCTTAATCATAGCAGGACAATGGAAGCATCATTCACATGGCTTATAAGCAAATATATGATTTTAATATAGCTCCAACACATTAGTAACTCTTAACACAGCATCAAGACTCTCATATTAGGAGCTAAAACTTACAGAAAATTTAACTGAGCATGTAAAGGAGTATAAAGTTGGGGGACTGATGCAGCAGAGGCCAATATTTTCTGACTTTTAGTCTTTAATATATGGTTCAAGTTTCAAATCCAACCAAAACCTTGACCCTACTCTTCCAATATGCAGCTTTTAAACTCCTTTTTTTTAGATCCTTATTTGATTTTAACATAGACAGTAAAAAAAAGCTGTCACCATTCATTTCAGTTCTCTGCTCTCCCAGCAGGAGGGGCTGTAGAGCGAAGTGAAACAATTGGCTCCAGGGGAGCCCAGAGGCCTCAGCTTCAAACCCAGTTTCTGACTCTCACAGTTGTCAGTTAAGCAGTTTACAAGTACATCCTCAGCTTTCCTCGTTTTAGGGCAGAGGAGACAAAATGAAGCTACTGCATATCACAGTGAACATAAGAAAAATACGTGTGATCTAAGGTGTGCATGCAGTGCTCACACAGTTGTAACCCAACCCCCAACACACACAAACGCATACATAATGATGCATTATACAAAACAGGGATGACATTTATTGTGTGTCCTTTTGTGTGTGCATGTATTTGCAGTATCCCAGCACAAAAGCAGAAGATGCTCAGGATGTCCTGTATTTTTTTTAAGATACTTGATGTGTTTCCCTGAGCCAGATTAATAATTACAAGATCAGAGTGGTATAGAAAATTGATCAAAACATCAACTTTGGGTTTTACTCTCAAAGGATCACACAGCATCTCCACCTCAGATGATGATAGCAACTTGCTTTCGCAGCAAAAATTTGCACTAGAAGTGATCAAGCTCACTCAGGCTACAGTACCTCAAAAGGCAACTGGAAATGCCTGTATGGATAAGACATGTAGTTTAAATTGCTGCAGTTATTTGTGAAAAACAGTTCTGTTTATAAAAAATGTATGTGTCTTTATGCTCCCTGCACTGAGCATGTTGAATTATTTATTGACAGCGTGCCTATTTTTAGGATATAGTCAAAGTGAACCTCAGCTAAACACATGACCAGTGGTGCAATGAGGTCAGACACTGTTAGTTTAACTTGATACCTCTTTTACTTTTAAAAAAGGAAAGCAGATCCTGAAGCTTGGACTGGTGTGAAGGAAAAACACCCAATCACCAATTTAAACATTTTATTGTATCAAACAAATTTAGATTACAGATGTAATCGTCAATCAATTCAAGTAAAATTGGAACAAAAAACTCCCCAGATTTAAATCATGTAAATACACTATTACCATTCAAAAACAGAACAAACATTACGTGGTCCATAAATACACTGCAGAAGAAATAAACGAAAGCTTGCACAGGAATGTTTTACCGTTTGTCTTGTTCATTGTGGACATAGTGGTCATTGTTGGCAGCTGGTAGATGAACTGCTCATAGTGTGGCTAATTAATCTGCTAAAGTGACATCAATACTAGGGTGGCTTCAGTTTTCTGTTTCAGTTTTTATTCTTTTGTTTTGTTTTGCTTCATTCACACATGTCGAGATGATGGTGAAGTTTATGGAAGGATTGTCACATAATCTACATTAACTTCAGTGATACAAATGAGCTGATGAGATGACCAACGTTTACTGGAATAGTGTGGTGATGACTTTGATGGTGATGTTCTTGTTGCATACAAAACTAGAATCAAAAGGGAATGCCAGTAGTTACAGTTTGTGTCTGGTATTTAAAATGTTTAAATTAATTCCCATTCAAAATGAATCACAACAAAGACCTTGGGCTTAGGAAAACGTCACTGTACAATCAGTACCATGCAAGAAAGTGTTTTATGATCAGGATTTCGATTTCCAGAAGCGTTCAAGTGTCAAAAACATTAGACACATTCGCTAGTTAACCAGGGATTCACAACCACGTGGTTCGGCTGGTAAAAGTCTGGTTTTTAGTGCGTTACTGTAACTAGACGTGACATCATTATTGTTAATTGATATATTACCAGTAATAAAAGTAATAAAGTCCAACTGAAATCACATATAGCTGTCCCTCTTTATGGTCAAAATAATGTCAACAACATGTTACTGTCAATATGTTTTTTATACGTAACTATAGTAAGCTAAGTAAAAAAAAAAAGGTCTTGGGAAAAGATCAGAAATACTCCTTTTCTTCTCAGCAGCTGGGGGTGTGTCTGTGTTTGTGAGTGACTGACAGCAGCTGGTAGATTTTCCTCTGGCAGGACAAGGAGAGACAAACAAACCTACACTATAGTTTGGAAGTCACAGGCAGACGGTGTGTTGTTCGTGGTAGTCAAGAGTAAAGATCACACCAGCATCTACCAGGACTGAAGTGACATCTGTAGGTTCGTTAACATGCTGTTTAATGTGCTGCAGCTGTGCAGCTCATTTGCAAGCTGATTGTTGTCCCCTGGTGAATGTTTGTTGGGTCGCTCGTCCAACAAGACAAGGTGCAGGAGAGTGTTTGCAAGTTGGATTGACTTTAGTTGTTCAAAGTCTGTGTCTCATATTGTGTAGCAGGCTGCTGTCTGACTATTGTCTCTGACTGACTGGCCATGATAGAACAGTTAGGTTACTGCTTTATGCAAATATGGTTTCAAATGAAGCATAATTGGCTGTATGGAGGCAAGCGCTCCATCTATGTAGGCCATAACATGCACAAAGAAGTAAAAATGCTAAAATCAGGGGTGTCATGATGAAACAAAACAAAAACAAAACAACAAAACAAAAAAAACAAAAAAAACAAAATATATATATATATATATACATCTCTCCATTTTGGTTTCTGCATACATGTGTGGTGTTATTGCTGCAACTGATGATTATTTTCATAGCAATGAATCTGCTAATTGTTACTGATTATTTCCATTAAACAATTTGTCTCTAAAATGTCAGAAAATAGCTGAAAATCTCCCTCACAGTTTCCCAGAATTCAACATGACATCTTCACGTCTTGTTTTGTTCAATAACCCAAAAATATTACGTTTATAACTGTGGTGGACTAAAGCAAACAGATCACTTTGCAGAAACTAAAACCAGAGAATTATGGGTTTTTAAAAAAAAATTAAATCGATTATCAAAATACTTGCCAATTAATTTCCGGCTGATCGACTAATAAATTAATTTGTTGCAGCTGTATATACTTTAACAGAAAAAAAGATGTCGTTAATTTCAGTTGGACTTTAAGAATGTATTTGTAGATGTCCAATCTAGTAGTGTAAACATATATTTGAGGATTTAAACTGTCAGTCAACCCAAATATACGGGGCCTAAGTGATGACATTTGAATTTAAAAAGATGGTTTCAGTCCAAGTTATTTATGAGGTACAAATTCATTTTTATTGCTCTGAGATGGAACGATCATTGCAGAAGTCATGGCACATATTTAATGAGGAAAATTGCCTAAAAGGATTGCAGATAGAATATTTGTTGCCTTTGAACATTAAAAGAGACATTAAGCATGTGAGTTGTGGTGGTTTATGATAATGATTGGGTGACAGAGACAGGAAAAGACTGTGTCCCATTAACTAGATATTACCTCCCAGTCTGGTTCATACTTACAGTAGGCTAGTTTTAGTTTTAGGTGAGCGCAGGGGAAGCAATAGAAAACAAAAATAATTAAATAATCGTCCCTTTACGCAGGATTTTTGACACAAAATAAGTGTAGAAACCTTTGTTCTTGTTCTCGAGGTGGTAACTAAGGCCTGACTGTAGAGGAATATACTATATGCCCTGATGTTTCTAAAAAGTGGATCTGCAGACACAATCTTCTGTCATTGTGTTGGGCTGGCTGAGCAGACTGAGCAGCATTGTGTTGTACAGAGGAAAACTCTATTTCTCCTTCTCCTGGCTGCATTTCTTTGTCTTTTCCTCTGCCGGCTGACTCGCAGTGGATGCTGCAGCTTTTGTGTCTGCAAAACATAGACAGAGACATAAAAGACTGAGGGACAGTAAGAGAGAGAGGAGGCTGGCAAGAGAGATTTTTTAATGGTCTCTCACAGCCTAACAATAAATAAAAATTTGGTAACCAATGTCGAGGATGGTTGTTTCTCCAAAGGAAGAGAAAATCACTTTGTTTTTAACCACATAGAAACAAAGGCCATTATATTCATTATTCCATTTGGCTTTACAGTGCAAGACGTGGACAGTTAGACGGGAAGCCAGAGAGAAATTCTGTAATTCACTCATTAGCTTTTTGTATTTTCTGTTATGAAGGTATAGTAATGTTCTGACAAAGCTTATTTAGGCTGCGACTGTCATGATCTCTTAAACCCCTTTCAGACATGCGTTCGTTGTGTAAATATTATGGTCGGTTTCATGTTTGAATCAGTGTCCAAGTCACTTTAACGTAAAAATCGACAACAACACTCTCAGTAAACTTGTAACTTGTTTTTATAACTTCACACACAGCAGAAATCACATTGTTTTCCATGAATCTCATGTCTGATTAATTGAACATTTAGGTAACAAACATGTGCTGTATGTGTTTACTTTAACACTAGATGAAGCCAGCAGTGTTAGAGATTCTATGTGTGAGAAAAAGCTTAAAGTCAACAAAGGATAAAAGTTTGTGTGGGCCTCCGACAGAAAGCGAAGCAAAGTTTTGCCCAGTGTTATATCAACAAATTTGACCACTGCATAATTTGTGTTTATTCGCCCCAAACAGCCAACACATACCAGCTGCACAGACTGTTAGTAGTTGTTAGTTGTAACTAGCTAGAAATTAACGCTCTGACTGTGGCTCTGGGAGTCTGTTTGTGTTTAGCTCAACCTCTGACTGATCTCATGGTGCGTTATATTTCGACTGGTAAGTCGGAAATGCCGAGTTCCCATTTAGAAATTTCAACTAAAACGCCACCTGAAGATGGATTTCTGACATTCCAACTAAAGTAAAAAAAATAATAAGAATTTTTTCCCTCATCAAGCTGCATTCAATACCCCAGAAAAACGAAAACTGAATTTTGGAAAGTTTTGCTAATTTATTAAAAAGGGAGAAACCGAAATATCACATTG
Source organism: Seriola aureovittata (assembly GCF_021018895.1). NCBI lineage: Eukaryota > Metazoa > Chordata > Actinopteri > Carangiformes > Carangidae > Seriola > Seriola aureovittata. Next base: position 19,992,006 of record NC_079365.1, on the reverse strand, counting down.
ACATAAAGTAAAGTATTCAGACCCTTTACTCAGTACTTGTTCTGTAAATTTCTCCCATCTCTACACAGGATCTCCACGGCTCAGCCAAAGTGAATGTCGGGTTCTTGGTCACATTCTTCCCCAACTGCTCAGTTTGGCCGGGTAGCCACTTCTAGGAAGAGTGCTGGTTGTTTAAACTTCTTCCATTTAAGAATTATGGGGGCCACTGTGCTCTTGGGAACCTTCAATACAGCAGAAATCTTTTTTGTAGACTTCCCAAAATCTGTGCCTCAACACACACACACACACACACACACACACACACACACACACACACACACACACACACACACACACACACACACACACACACATACACACACACACACACAAACACACACACAGACAGGTGTGTGCCTTTCCAAAACAGGTCCAATCAACTGAATTGACCACAGGTGTGCTCCAATCAAGGTGTAGAAACGTTTCATAGATGATCAAGAGAATAGGAGGAACTTGAGCTAAATTTCAAGTGTCAGAACAGAGGGTCTAAATACTTATGTCAATGTGATATTTCAGTTTGTCATTATTTGCTATTGAGTGCAGATTGATTTTTTTTTATTTTAGCATAAGGCTGCAACATGTGAAGTGCATACATATACATAAACTTTAACAGTGCTAACAGGTAGTTACAAGTGGTTAATCTTACAATAAACACATTTTTCACGATTAATAGGTCCACACAGATCAGTGATATAGAGAAAGAAAGAAATGTAGGAAGAAAAATCTACAGTAAAGACCCCACCAACACACACACACACACACACACACACACACACACACACACACACACAAACAAATTTTTCCACTTTCATACCTCCCAGGGTATTCCAGCCATGGCGGCGCTCTGTGAAGTGCTGATCAAAGGCCCTTCACAGATGTTTGTTTATGAGCCATGATTACATGACACCAAGCAAGTGAAACTGTTTAACATATCTAAATAAACTGGATGGATAATTAAGGGTCCCTTGAGGGACCCCTGATGGACCCCTGAGGGAGATGTGAGAGGGAAACGATTCCTGGATAACTGTGGCTCTTTATATTCTGATGTACCTGCTTGTGTGTTGTTTTGTTGCGACGAAGGATCTGCTACATTGGAACAATCCTCTTTCTCCTTGGAGGGGGGGTGCTCGAGTCCACCTGCAGCCTCTAATAGACTCTCCCTGGAGAACTCTGCAGGGGGCAGAGAGACAAACAGAGGATGCAATGGAGGTGAAGATAGTGACTCATATACAGTAACAAACCACAGAGAAATGAAGCAAATCTCTTCATCATACAGTAACATGCTCTAGTTCGATATTCATTGTTGATTTATATGAGAATACAGAACTAGTCCACCACGAATCATCAATCGGTGCCACATGACATTTACAGCTGTATTTATTCACTCGTGCTGAGAGAATTCAAAGGGCTGATCTTTCAGTGAAGCCACACTCGACTGGACTGGTGTTAATGGTCATTGATTTGTTTCCCCTAGCTTCCTCTTTGCTCTTTTCATCTGGACAGAGGACTTAATTTGCTGCTCCCCTATAACATATGAGGAATCCTAACAAAAGCAGCCCTTTTTCAAGGTTTTACACCACAAAAAAAAAAAAAGTGTCCCAGTGAATTAAAATGGAACTATAACATTTACAAAAATGTAATGTTTGCGTTCTGGTGCTATTGCTTCAGAAAAACAGCCCTGTCCACTCATGATGCATTAGTCCTGGGCAAAGTGAACAGTATGTGCTGCACTCTGTGACCATCTCTTCGCCTGCTATTACAGTGAATTATGAGCTGAAAAGCTGACCTCAGTTTTTTGTTATTAGATGTAAAGTATTTGGAACAGAGACGAGACAGAATCTGCCAAAACACTTTGACAGTATATACGCTTTTTCATTAAAGGATTAGTTTAAGGAATTTTATTTGCTTCCTTGTTGAGAGTTAGATGAGAAAATCAATACCACTCTCCCTCCAAGTATGTGGCTTGAGCCTGGAGCAGGTTAGCTTAGCTTAGCCTGAAGAGAGGAAACAGGGGGAAACAGCTAGCCTGGCTCTTTCCAAAGGAAATAAAATACACCTACCAACACTAATAAAGCTCAGTTAATAATACATTATATCTTTGCATAAACCAAACCTTCATGCTAAGCTAAGCTAACCAGCTGCTTGCTCAAGCTACAGATTTAGAGTGAGAATGGTGTGGATTTTCTGTCAAAAAGAAAGAAAATAAGTGTGTTTCCTAAAATATTTGACAATTGCTTGAAGCATTCCTTTCTATGCCCTCCTCCAATCTCTTTGTTTCACTTATCCTCTACCCCCTCTTTTTCCTTAACCCTATCAAGCATTCACACACATCCTTTCCAGCCATTTTCATGCTTCCTACCTCATTCTACTTTTATCCTCTTCTCTTAATTCAACACCCTCCCCTCATGTTAACAGGCTGTTTTTGGCTTCACTCTTCTTCTTTAATACACTTATGCATCTCCCCCTTCCCCTCTTTCCTCAGCCCTCAGACCTCCATCTGCTCTCTGCTTCTTGTGGTACCACATCATCCATTTTTCAGAGGCCACAGCAGAGACATTTGTATGTCCTTCCTTCCCTCTTGTGTCCATCCATTCAATCTTTTTCTACGTCTTTTCTTGAGCTAGACGTGTTCTTGCACACTCCCTTTTGGCCCTCTTCACACATTCATTTGAGTTCTTTATACTGTACCTATTGTCAGCTTACAATGACTGAAATGCAGAAGTGGAAAGTGCATTTGCTCACTTACCGTACTACAATCCTGAGGTACTGCTGAGTATTTCCGTTTAATGCTACATTATACTTTTACTTCGTTACATTTAAGAGGGAAATATTGTACTTTTTACTCCACTACTTTACAGCTATAGTTACAAGTTACTTTTCAGATTAAGATTTTACATTCAAAACTAAATACAGCCTTCTTGGCTTGTGACCCCTTACAAATGTTTTCTTCATTTCTCCTTTTTATATAACAGCAATGCAGAACTAGCAGAACAACTTCTTCTCTGCCTTAATAATCATCTCACAACCACTCAGATTTACAGCATCTTTACCCATTGGTGGGAGAAGACCCTCAGGCTGGATACCACTGGGCTATATTAGCTAACTGTATTAAAACTAGCTACACCTTTTTGAGTACTTTTACCAAGTATATTTTCCTATTTATACTTTCTTTTTTAACAGTTTTACTAGACATCTGAATGTAGGGTCTTTACTTGTAATGGAGCATTTGTACATTTTTGTATTGGTGCTTTTATTTAAGTAAAGGTGGCGAGTTCTTCTTCCAAGCAGAATTGTCATTTGACAAGTCCAGCCAGACAGTTCCTCACCCTTACATCTATGATCAGTTAAGACTGCCTAGAGGAAAATCGTGACCTGGTTTCCTCTGTGCCAAAGTCAGTAGTAGATTTTGAAGGAGGGTCGTGTAGCTGAGCAGACAGCAACACTGCAAGCATCCAAATGAAATCCTCTTTTTCACAGTCTCCAAACATACCCTCCATTTGGCAGCGCAGTTTCTCAAAGGCCTCCGCAGTGGCCTCGTCGTCGTGTGGGAGCTCCTCCCCGGTGGGAACAGAGTCAGGGCTGGGCCGGTCTGACAGGCAGCTCTCTGAGGAGCACTCGTCCCCAGCTCCCTGCTGCTGCCTGTACAGGTGGTGCTCCACCATGAACTGCAGCTCTGAGAGGAGGGAGGCGGAGATCAGAGAGGTGAAAGAGAAGCAGGGAAGAGAAGATGGAAAGGAAGGGGAAGTAAAGTTGGTTAGGAGGGAAGAGTTAACAGAGAGGGGGAGAGAAAAGACGGGAGGGGGGAGAGTGGATTGGAAGGAACAGTGAAGTTAAAGTGGAGAGTAAAAAGCGTGAACTCATTGGGGAGATGGAGGGAGAAGGAGGACAAGCAAGAAAAAAAAAAAGTGGCGTGAGACGAAGGGAACCAATGGGAGAGAGGCATTATGAACAGTAAACAGGAGAGAAAGATGGACGGAGGGCGAGCGTGTAGGTGGAGATTCAACGAGAAACCCATCACTTAACTGTAGGTTAAGCATTTTTAATAAATTAGGGAGATTGAATTAACAACCTGCTCTGTTTGGGCTGAGGGGGCAAGTAAAGAGATGCATCAGAGCTTGGAGATGATTAGTTTAATCACCTTTTTTTTTGACCTCCTTCATCCAATGATTTTATTACTTTTAATCCCCCTGTAGTGGGAAACTAAAGCGCACTGATTATTGCCTGGGTTTCCTCCGAGCAGTGACTCATCACACTTAGAGCTGTTTAGCTCTGAAACTAATTGAAGTATAAACATCCTAGAGCTCCAAATTTCACTCTCTTCACTTCTCATTATTGCTCAATTGCTTCAGTTTCTTTGTTGGGAATGATTCTGTTTTTATTGCATGCACTCTCCACAAAACGTTTACATTTGTACACTTAGTAAAGTAGGATTGGAGTTGCACCGCTGTGACAAAAACAACCTACAGAAATATCAGGTGCTGGAACACTGCAGGCTGTGTGTGTGCATTTTGGTCTGTAGGCTTTCCTTAGGTGGTGCAGGACCTAATCTCACATGGATCCTTCTTTCACCTCAAAAAATGAAAACTGAGAGGAATTCTGGTCAGAAAATACGAGATAATGAGTCCTCGCTGTGGCAAGTGCAGCCCTGATTGGCTCCGAGGTTGACATGGGACACTGAAGGCAGAGCCAACTTCCATCATTAGCTTAGCTAGCTCACCAAGTAAATTCAAGGTAGCTGAAATTTGATATCCAGGACTGGAAACTGGACATACAAATAGCTTTATCCAATTAAAGGATAGGTTGACATTTTTCAACCAATCACAGTTTTCAAACAATCCTGACAAGCCTACACGTATATTTATTCACACTGACACATTCTTTGGTTTCTGTAATCACTCCTCCTGTTCATATGGCCCTGAAAAGATCACTTTCTTACATAAATGAAGTGTAAGTGATAGGGGGACAAGATCCAGAGCCCTTTTTCAGTGCAAAACTGTATTATAAAGTTTGTGTGAAGCTTCAGCAGTCTGAGTTGTCAAGATTAAGTGGTTATCACAGTTACAGTCTCACACTCGTACATTTCCCAGACAGTGTTTTCTCGGTGAGCTGCGATAGAGGGATAGAAAAGACTGTTCATGGCGAACACAAACTGTTTCAGTGTAAACATGGCCATGCAACTGTTGTTTTAAGTAAGACTTGAAATGTGAACCGATCATTTTAACTTATTTAATTGGATGTTTTCATTGTAACTGCTGATTATCTTATGTTTGATTTATTACATTCCTTTTAGGAAATATATTACATTGATTTTTTGATACAACACCCTTATGTTCTGATTTATTTGTGACTGCTACAACTTTATGTGTATCTTTTTGTAATTTTCCTTTTCTTGACTGTTTGAATTATTCTCTTTGTTTGAATTATGTCTTGTGACATTTTTTCCAATTTTCCTTGTCTTCTTAGATAGGCTATTTTAGGAACAGCAGCAAAAGTTTAGACATTTACTGTTTCACGGGTGCCAACAGTGTGAACTCACATATTAAATGCCAACGTCACATAAAGAATAATGACAAGACTGATAACCAACACTACCTTTCATTGTAGGAGTTCCTTTTTGCCCTTTTCGCCGTTGTCGAGGGGAGTTCAACAAGGCTGCCTGTTAGCACCAAGATGGAAAAGATTGTTTGAATAGAGATAGAGTTGATTCAAAAAAAAAGAAAAGAAAAAACAGAATTCACATAATTTCTGTAATACAACATGGATTAGATTACCTTGTACAGCTGGTTTGGGAGACGATCTTCATCTATTTCTGCGATAAAGAAAATAATCAGTTCTACATACAATAAAAGAGATTTAAAGCACTTAGAGACTAAACAGGCAAACATGTGGTGCACTAAATTCATGGGTCCTGCATATTACGCAGCCTTGATAATGTTTTTAATAGAACAGTTGCTCTCTTCAGTATGTCAGAGTGCTGTCGCTGGAGTGCTGCTGTGTTCAGACCGGGCAGAGGAGAGTGGATATGAAGTGACCTCCAGCCAGATGGTTATCTGACACACTACAAGCATTGCAGTGAGTGTTTTTACCCAGCAAAGGGGGTGTACTTACTTTATTTTCTATTCAACACTATCATGTATGAATAAAAACACTCTCTGAATAATTTTTGCTAACAAAGGGGATGCTAATCCACTCTCATCAACTTCCTAATAAACCCCTGCATACAGCCAAGTACTGATGACAGATAAACAGTGAAACATTGTTTATACAAACCCCCTGGAGGGAAGTAAGTGAGAGTACTCTGCAGCTGAGATTTATAAACGCTTGAGTATGTTAATTTTATGCTACTTTACTCCACTATATTTATTTACCAGCTATAGGTTGTCGTTCATCTTTAGAATAAGATTTTTTTTATGTTACTGCATCAATAATAACAATCCAGTAGTATAATATGACACAGACAGTGAGTAATTTATTTTTCTACTTTAAGTATGTTTTTCCAATAATACTGTCACACTTTACTTACTAAGTGACATCTTGACTGCAGGATTAATGGAGTATTTTTACTATTATTATATAGTATTTTACAGTGTTATTGTATTATATATCATTAAATTATTAGTCATACAATAATGTATAAACAGCAGTTTACTGCTGTAGTTGGTTGAAGTGGAGATAAGTTTTAATTTTTTCATATAGTTTATATCCAGTATAAATGAATCTTCTGATCGATCAATTGATTGATTGATTGATTGATTGATTGATTGAGCCACACATGAAAAATGACATAAACAATTTCAGAAATAAGTTACAAATTAATATTCTCTTATCTCAATTTGTGAAGCAACCAGTGACTAAAGGTGTTGTAACAAATACAATATAAATACTAAGAAATATAAAGTGGTGTGAAAACAAAATACTCATGTAGAGTACAAATTTATATTAATAGTACAGCACTTCAGTAACCACATGATACTACGCACACATACGAGGCTCATGTAACTCCCACAGGATAAAGAAAAGCTTTATCATCAACATATGAAACATGAGTCTGTGGTCACTGCAGGAAAGGACTGAAATAGAAATCAAACGTCACTTGAGCGGAGTACAGTGAAACCATTAACTGTGATCAACAGTGATTGTCTTGAACCCGCATCCAACTCTGTGTTTTACATCGTTGGAACTTTTTTCTAGGACACCACCTTGTTGCCTGGCAACCTACGCATCCCTAGGCAACTAGGAAGGCACTGTGTGTGTGTGTGTGTGTGTGTGTGTGTGTGTGCCAGTGAGCATGTGCATATATTATTCCTACTTAAAAGTATGCACTAGGCTGTTCAAAATGCCAGTGATGTACTTGTTTCTTTATTCATCACTCTCTCACTCTTCTCTTTAATCTGCACCAAACACAAACCAGTGGTGGTTATAAAACCCTGACACAAAAACCATTACATTTCATTTTCATTTCTTTATGCCGTGCCTGTTTACAATGGCACTTGAAACTGATTCCTATTTTTAGCATTTCCTAAAATGGTGAGGTTCATCCAACCAATATGGATTTTGTTACAAATCAATCAGAGGAAATAGGCCAAGGGCTGTCCTTCGAGTCAGAGGGTAAAAGCTTAAGATTTACCGTATAAACAGGTATTTGACAGAGAATAATCGAGCCATGTCAGTCGGAAAAAAAAAGTTGTCCACATGTTTGCATGGTGATCCTATGGAACAATCTTGCTTGATATCCAATCACAGTCTGTTTACATGACATCACTTCCTATTTATTTATTACTGTTGATACGATGTTTTGATTCAATGTGCCAGTATCTAATTTATATGATGGTCATGGTTAAAGTTTGGTTATAATTTGTGCACAAAGACAATTTGGTTTAGAGATCTTGATTTAGGGAAAGATCTTGGTTTGGTTTAAGGACATTTGTTATCATGGTTGCAATAATAACCACTTGGTTGAGGTCAGGGAACGAGCACGGTCCTGCTTAAAATTATCAAATGTTGACTGTCAGTTTAAAACAGGAAACAGACCTGTCGACAAAGCCCGACTTCCTCCCTACGTGGACTGTCATTCTATAATAACATCACCTGACTTCCTCCTTTGCTCCCGTCATAAGTACTCCAGCCACTAGAGGGCTCTGTCACTTGAACATCAACATCTTGTTTTGGGGTTTTCGCTGAAACATCTGTTGCTGTTTGGTTTTGTCATAAGGATGAGGGTGTAATAAGCTCAGGCTTCAGTCTACAATCTGTTCTTGACATTTACTCATTATTGTGGAGCACTGTATGCCTTTTTGTTGTAATATTGTTATTTATTATTACTATAATGTAACTTACAGTAAAGATCAATAAAGAAAAAGTTTTAGATATAAATCAGCAGTTCACTTGCAGTGAAAATGGTAGTTTTAACTGCAGAATCATTGAATCTTAAGTAGCTCCAACAATTTTACACCTGCTGCAATTTTAAAGAGTCAAAATAGATACTGTAATAAAAGAAGACAAAGGTCTCTTGACCCTGAAACGATGAACTAAGAGTATGCCAGAAAATTCAGCTGTTTTACACATGATAATTAGACATGGTTTTGCACAGATGCGATGAAACTGTATCTTCAAATGTACCAGGTGTGTTCTCAGTTCTTAATTATATGTCTAAAATACTGCATAGGATGAATACACTGTAGCTGAAGACAAAAACAGTGAGCAGCTGCGGCTTCATTTGAACAAACAAATTGAGGATTATTGTTTAGCATTAGCACCAAACATGGCTGAAATATCATTTGGGTCAATAAACACAACATATGGCTTTCATGTGGATGATATTCAGATTGTTTCGTCTGCGCATTGAACCCAGATGATGAGAGAGAAAGCCAATAAAAAAAGCCATCCCAGCAGTGATGAGTCCATCACTGCGACTCCCAGCTGACTGACTGTCTGACACAAAGTCGGATGAGAACAGAGAGGGTCTCTGATTCGAAATTAACTGCCTACCATAGCTGGTGTCAGTTCATAGTTGTTGAACCGCATTTGATGAAGAAAAATGAGGAAAATAAAGAAAACTCTTGAACCGTGTGTAAAACAAAAAAGGAAATAGAAGTCAGTCATGCATCTAAAACGGCTATTTTATCTTTGTTCTTCTTGCAGTTGTAGCAAAGCGAAGGGCAAGAGAAGTGGGAGAGGAAAAGAAATGGCTTGGCAGTAACTGTATTCAAACACAGATATCTACTCAACAACAATAAAAAAATAAAAATGCTAATTGAATTACTATTTGTTACTTTCATAAGGGATATGCTGGAATTAGGACTGAGAATTACTGCTCCAAGCAAGATATTATAATATTTTGATCATGATAATAATCAAGCAATTGTCAGAAAATGGATATGATGAGGAAAGACAGGGTAATGTACAATTTAAAGGAAATAATTTGACATTTATGGGAAATATCCCTTTTTGCTTTCTAATTTCCAATGAGTTAGTTTAGTTTAGCATAAAAGACTAGAAAGCGTAGTTCTCAAAATGCTGAACTATTCCTTTAATTGCAAAAACATCAATAAACTGGAAACAGCACTTCTACTTCAAATGTGAGTTGTAAAGTAAGGAAACACCTCACTAACTCACTAACATAACACAAAGTATTGCAGTACTGGTGCAAGAGTGGGATCAAGATAGTGTAGTTAGTGACATCAGTTATTTGTCCCACCGTTTGTCCTGCAAAGATTGCAGTTAAGACACCGACCATGTGATTATAACACCCCTGCCTTAAGCCGTCTTTTTCCAGTAATATTCATTAAGGGCTTGATTTAAACAATAATCTTAATCAATATTTTGCTTCTTTTTTTTTCATGTATTCTTGTCAGTTGGCAGCGCGCACTCCACCACAGACCCACAGACTAGCTGCTGCTGGTGCTTGTAGGGATGAAGAAACTCACTTAAAAGGCACCACATGACATGTGATGGTTTAATGTGGGCATGTGTTTGTATCCTCCCTTTTCAAAGCACATATAGTGTGGGTGACTGAAAGGCTGAAATGTTCACAGACGCAAAGAGTAAAGTAGTTTCAAGTACTATAATAAAGTTTATTCTGTCTTTGTTTTTTTGTCTAGCTTTGTTTTATCTCAATCAAGTTGTCTCTTTGTCTCTCTCCAGGAATGAGTAAAGACATATATCCTCCCAATAAGCTAGCCTCCTCTTCAGAGGAGATTCCCATCAGACACACACTTAACACAATTCCTGCTTCCTCATTATTTAGCCCTCAGCCTGAGTCCCAGTTGTCTGTACATCTGTGGCTGTTCTTCTGATGCTCTATTGGGGTTCACGGTGCACAGGGCAGAGCAATCTGCAGAGCATTAAATAATGCAGAGCTCTTTCTGATGTGGGGCACACATTACTGCACCAGCACAGCTCTTCTCCCTCATCATCGTATCTATCCCTCCCCCATCCCCCTTCTATCTGGCACATCCTCATTCACACACACACACACACACACACACACACACACACACACGCACACACACATGCACACACACAACTGGAACGGTCTTGGTCTCTGATTGTGTCCCTGTGTCTGATTTGATGTCTGTGACGATCCCTTCGTCTCTGGCTCTAATTTAGTTTTTTATCTCTGTCTTGAATCTTTCCATGACATGGCTGTCTTTCTCTGAATTTCTCATTTTGAAGACACGTACACACACACACACACACACACACACACACACACACACACACAAAAAGTACAAACTGGTGTGAGATTAAATACAAGCTCATAAAAAATTTAAACAAGTACACACAGCTTTTCTCCAATATACAATGCCTTATTCCCCAAATATTTCTGGCTATATCGGCCTAATTACAGTAACGTTCGTGAGGGCAAAAATTCTCAAGAAACAGATTATATTAGATTACAGATTGTTAGTTGGTCGCAAAAGCGACAAACGTCAGACAGGTCACAGCAGACCAACATATGAAAGACATGCTGCCCCGACAGCACTAACACTACACACACCAGCACCTGTTGAAGAAGGCAGAAATTTAATAATAATGTGCAAAGAATAGATGTAAAGTCACAGAACTCATTTCAAAAGTAATTTTTAATATGGTGAGTCCCATTTCCACCTCCTGCATCAGCAATAATAATTCTGTAGCCAACTGGGTGATAGATTGACAGAAGATATCATTTTCAAGCCAATTTTATATTTGTGAACCCCCCCAATTAAAAAAAAAAAAAGATTTCCCTAAACATTTTCTCTCTCTTTTGATGCTGCATCACGTGATGGGAGCTGGTAGTACGCTCTGATCCATACAGATCTCTTTGGGTGTTAGATACTGTACATCAAGACCTGTGAGATGTGGCCCAATTAGACTGGTGTTTAATTTACATCTATTCTGACTTGGGTCCCAAAGACTTTCACTGTGAATGACAACCCACTGGTAGCTAGACATGTTCGGCACATGTACCAATGAATCTCTGACAATGAATTTTTGAATTGCACTGTCTGCTGTTTCACTGACGGAAACAGCAGCATTTAGCAATGGAGCTCCATTTACTAGTGACTGAGAGCATCGATTTCTGCTCAGCTGCAGTTCACAGTATGTTACTTCCTCATTGAAAGGATATTAAAAGCCCATGAAAGCAAAAAAAAAAAAAAAAATCATAATCTGATAACTCTATCACAAATAATAGCCTGCTGAGCTATTCACCTTATGTGGAGTGCTTGTATAAGATTATTTTGAATTCAACTGAAGGGAGCATCTTGAACCAGCAACAGTCTGAATGTATTATTGAACCGAAGAGAGTCAGAATCAGCCCTGAATGTCCAGCTATGGGAGCTTACTGAACAGCATTTGAACAGTGACTGGAGGAAAAGTCAGCGGATCATAAAAAGTCATCAGGATTCGACCTCTATGGGCCATGAACATCTGTAGAAAATTTGTTGAGATATTTTAATTTTTGAGTAAATAATATATGGATCTTGATGTTAAAAAAAAAGCAGACATATTTATGGTGTTGAGATCCATGACTTTCTACAATTTGCTGCAGAATCAGATAATAATCTGGAGCTGACAGACGTGTGTAGGATTGTTTGGCCTTGGGGGAGGTATACGCCGTACCAAGTGCCATTCTAGTTTAAGTATGAAAAGCCAGTATAGTAATGCATAAAATAAGCAATGCATTGGAAATTAAACATTACCTAAACCTAAAATATTCTATACTGGAGTCCTGACACTTAAATTTCCATGGGCTATCTTGACACTCTTTAACCTGTTCATCTTTTAAAACAAGTAAAATGCCTTCAAAAGAACAGTGTAACACAATAAAAAAAAAAAAAATCTTCAAGTAACATCTTCCAGTTTTTTTTTTTTTTGTTTTCCATTCCTTCACATCAGAAATAATGTCTCTTCTTCGCCACTCTAGTCTCTTAAGTTTCTTCTCTCTGTTTTCACTCTTCTCTAGTCTGGAAGCTTGTGGAGGGTTTTCTCTGCACTTTCATTCAAATCTGATCAAAGTTGTATCTGAGACGCTCCACGTGCTCAGCACCCAATTATTGAATCAAACACACAGACAAGCACATTATAATCACACACACACACACACACAAACACACACACACATAGACACGCATTAAGCAAACAGATCACAGGCAAAGACAACCTTTTCTAATCATATCCAATTAGAAAGACTTGTTTTCAAGATGAAAACACTAATTATTTGTCCTGTCTGTGATAAATATGACAATGGCAGTCTCTGCTGGTATCCGCAGTGACACATCAGCATTCATTTATTCATACAAAAACACGGAGTATCACCCTCTGTTTTCTCACCTGGAGAAAATTACTCTCTCTGCCCTGTATTCCCAGCTGACCATCTCTTAATTCTGCAGCAGGTCACACACTCACACACCAGAGTACAGCCGAGGCAGGGAGGGAAGCAGGGAGCCAATGGATGACTAGGATAACACTCTAGAGGAGCACTGCTGTGTTTGATCATTAAGATCCAATGAGAGGGGAAACACACACACACACACACACACACACACACACACACACACACACACACACACACGGCTGTATTTGTTGCTCTGATGCAGCAGGAAGGTTCATTTTGTGCATGATAAGACTGAGATGTAACATCACAGGATTCAATATAAGAAATAGAATTGCCTGTAGGTGTGTGAAACATATTGTGACTATTGTAACTTGTCAGTGTGTGGTTTACATAGCTTCCTGCATGAATCACTGTCACATTATGGAGATTTATTTCTCTTCTGGGTACAAAAACCTATAATCTCTGAAAGGTTAAACATTTATTTTAATATTCAGATTTGGTTTTAGGTTAAGGTTAGGTTTGGCTGAGGGTCAGATTAGGCTTTGGCTGAAAGATAATTCCGGTTCATTACTTATTATCTTACTTTTGTGGTTCCTGCAATCATTTCTAGGGATTACACTTACACTGTACTCAAGTAGTTTCTGAGATCTACGGCCACAACACAATGAAGTCCAAATGGGCAGGTAACATGAACAGGTGTATGATCAGTCAGGCTGTAACCAAGTCAACAGTTTAACCAGATTACCTAAACCACTTTATTATGAGGTACAACTGAAAATGGCCACAATTGAAAAGTTGATAAAAAAAATCTCTGACTGCCCTGAAGTTGGTTACAGATGAATGACAAATCCAGTCTGTTTACAACTGACATTTTGGATGATCGCTTCTTTTTCTCCAAATAAGTCTGGCTAAAACTGAGATCAGACTGACTTCAGACCTGCATGAAAAAATGCAGACAACTCATTCAGGGCACTCCGTCAGAACAAGTGTGCAAACACTGAGGGGCTCCAGCAAGAAAACAAAGGATCTGCCACAGTGTGTGAAATATTGTATGAGGGGGAGCCATTTTCAATCTTTTTCTAACTCTTACTCTTCCAGTTAACCTGGTGTGCTCCTGCAAAGCTCAACATTGGGATCGACCCTTTTACTGCAATTATATTTTAATGGATTCTGGACCCGACCCCTGACCTGACCAGTGAGCTTATACAGTAACACATGCTCCGAGCTGCTGCTGGGCAGTAGAGGCAAAGACTGCAGGAGCTCAATATGTAAATGTTGAAATAAGTAAATAAAATAACACAGATAAATAAATAAAAACACAGTGACAGATTCTGCAGGCAGAAACACTCCACAAGGTTTCAGTAAATTTTTTCCACTTGTCTTTCCTCTTACTCAGACGGGCTCGATGGCACAGGCACTCATCCCACCTCTCCAAAACTGTCCGTAATATTACAGACAAGTGGATATCCTCATTCATTATTTATATCTTCTAACAGGACACCAGGATTTAACTGTTAACTGACCTTGTGTGCATTTCTGGGGAGACACTTGGGAGCTGCTGTGAAAGATTTGTAGAATACCAACAGACTAGAAAATCTCTACGCATGTTATTTTGTTTTGAGATTTAAGGACTGTTGATAACTTTTCTCTCTTGGATAAAAAAATATAAACATAAGACATAAAGGTTTTTTCAGTTAAGAAGAGGGGGAGTCGAGCCACTTGTGTATGTGTGCGTATGAGTATGTTTGTGTTTGTGTTTGTGTTTGTGTTTGTGTTTGTGTTGAAGTGCCTTACCAGGTGATGATTGATCACTGGATGCCACTAAAGTGGCAGGAGTGGGTCTACGTCTTCTGATCTGAAAAAGCAGAACAGTTTCATACTGAAGTGAGACTTTTATCCTTTAGGTGAAAAAAAAAACAGGTTCAAATAAACATGTTGCCATGACAGTATAGTTGTTAAGAAGCTTTTGAAACTAAGAATAATATCAAGACCTTTATTTAAACAGCTGTTCTTGAAGATATTTGAGTTTGAAGTATTTTGAAATGTTGAGTGATAAATCTCAGGCACTTCCAGGCTCGAATTTCACACAGACTTTGCCCTATAATGCTCTAAATGGGTTATATTGGCTCCACCAATCAAAATGCTAAGTAGTGCACTGAAATTTGCATACTCTTATTTCTCAGCCAGTCAGGGAGAGTCTAGCCCTGTTCCCTCAAGAGCTGGAGTGTGGCAATCATTACCCAACAAGCATCCTCAATCCTTTATGATGCTGCCAGCCCATACCACAGCCTGTGTGATCCATATTTGGGTGTCTTGCAGTTTGATAATGCCTGAGCTGGGGGAGAGCAGTGCTGGCCCTCACAGTGCTGAGCAGTGAAAACAGCAGGGCAGCCTGCCACCACCTACTTCCTTCTTGGCTCATGAGTAGTGGAGTTTGGCAGCTATGAGGCATTCAGTGATAGTATATGAAAAGACATGCACATTTCACTGAGCTGCCTCAGCAGTTAGCATTCAAACCTATAGCTTTTAAGAAAGCTCGGCCTGTGGGTATAAAAACTGGAGTTGTGATGCAAAATATACGGGGTTTTACAAACAGGTTTTTGATGGAAATGCCAGAATACACAAGTACCAGAAACGTTACCTTTAATTTCACTGTATTATAGTGGAAACAGGGATAACACAGGTGAAGCTGTAGAGGTTACAATAATTGGTAATAGTCTTAACTGTCACTTCTAATTTAGGATCTCTGTCCAAAAACATCCAGACATCACTGTATGTCACCATGACCTGTGTTGGCCTTCAGAATTATCCAAAGAAGTATTAGTTTGAGGTGCATTAATATCAGTTTTCCACAAATGTGTAACTATTAGTTTGGTAAAATGATGCGACGTATACTTTCCTCTTTACTTAAGTCCTACCCTACACCAGGATATTTCAGCCCAAGCACAACCCTTGAGCACACTTGCATTTTGTTGGTTTTACAATGGGAAACACGACAGACAGACATATTTCATTATTTCTCAAATAATATAAAACTAACTATCCATCCAATGTAATTTTTTATGTAATAAATCAATCCCCAGATCTCTATCCTAAAGAATGACTTAATGGAATGGCACCGAGCAGCTGAGAGAACCGGTGGAGGCAGTTGCCGGTGGCCGCACGTCGTTTCCAGGGAAACCACCTAAGAGTTCATCGTGAAGAAGTTCCAGGCTTCCAACACCAACTACTGCGGTTTCTGACCAGGACAATCTCCAGCTACAGCGCACCACACAGTAAGCAAAACTTACTCTTCTGGTTTGGTGACGAGATGAAATAATATTTTAACCATCAAATTTTCCTTTGTAGACATCTCAGTATCATTTAGTGGTATAGTCGTACAAATCGCCCAGACATATTCTCTCCTACCATTGCCCAATTCATTACACAGTTTATTTTATCAGATATCGATTAACCCTGTTCAATTTTCATCTTAGTAATTATCAAACATTGCATTTATACTATATTAGTATGTCGTAATAAATTGATGTATTTAAACTCAGTCATTGTCCTGTTTTGTCCCTTTGAAGTAGAGATGGGAGATCCGTTGAATCTAGAAGTCCCGGCCTCTGATATTAGACTGATTGCACCTGTATCTGTTATTAAATTTATAAATCAAAGTTCTTCTCTTTAATTTCTAGGCCTTTGTAACGACACAACAGTATGTCACATATGTATACACACACACACACACACACACACACACACACACACACATATTTGTGGTTTGAGCCCGGTTCAGTTTTAAACTTAAACCGATTAGCTTTACATTGTAATGACATAAGATACAGATGTAGCTTCAGAATTAATGTGCAGTAATGAAAAATGAGCAGTCAGTTTTATCTCAGTAGCACAGTCTAAATTGGTATTCAGATCTTGAGAAGCATCATCACCTTTCAAATCACAGCCATGGGTTACAGGAAGGCTGTGTGAATGAGAAGCATTGGGTGCCTTTTCTTTTTCTTTAACAGGCAGGCAGAGATGTGTCAACTGTGTTGCACACTTTTCTTCCAAGAAAACTGCTGACCTCATACCCTGAGATGCATGTCAGCTATTCAGTGTTGCCTGCCTTTTGCTGTTTTTCCTTTCTGCATCAGTGTCTCTGATGGTAATATCTTCACACAGGTAGAAGAAGGCTTTTCTTTGCATGAGATTGTTTCTTGTCTTACTGGACAGCAATCTGGTCACATAAAGCCACAAGTAAATCCAGGTACGCCCACAAGTAGGGTTTAAGAGTAGTGATCCACACCACACTGAAGAAAACTGGGCAACCCTGTCTCCTAGATATTCATTCACTACTGAAATGCTTTATCAATTATTTGGTGGCAACTTAATCACTGAATGGATTTTGCTCAATGGCAATGTTTTCTTTCTTTTTTTTGTGAAAGGCAGCAGCATCCCTATAGGAGGTGGTTGGGGTGGATGACAGGTGTACAATGCACACAACCATCTCACCAGAGAGCAGAGTTCACAGTCCCGTCCGCGATTAGGTTTACGGAACAAAAGCACATTGGTTAAAGTTAGGGTTAAACTTAAATAAACGCACTGTGTCTGAAGTCATAGTGAGGTTTTTCTGCATTAGACCTGCCTAAACATAACCATAATAAAGTTTAATCATGCTGCAGTCACTGGTGGATATTGTACTGCAAGATCAGATATTTTGGCAGACATAAATATTTCACTAATTTGTTGTGTATCAACATTTTTATGACTTGTCAAATACATGAATACAACTGTCTTCATTACGTTAGGAGAAAATGTAATCTGGTTGCAATAACATTTCCTACAAAACATATTTGCCATTGAAAATTAGTAGCACAAACATAGTTTCTAGGAAACAGGGTTGAACAGAATGATTCTCCAACACATGGTTATAACTTGGACAAGATTTTTAGGTCTGCACACCCAAAACAGAAATAGCCACCTTCTCCTCTGTCTGCATGTTGGAGCTTAATTTTTTCTTTTTCTGTTAAGTAGAAGTCACACTTCTTCCACAGATAAACTAAAACCTTACACTGCAAGCAAAATCCTATAACAAGTAATCACTGGAGCCGCCTTTGAGTTATGGTGAGATGCCAGGTGTGAATTGTAGCCAACTGATGTAGACACAGTATCGATATACTTACTTGAATGCAACACATTGGTTTGAACCACACAGGCAATGGCTTGTTCTTATGCTGTCGATACTTACAGCTTAAAGCATCTTTGAGGAATGATGATCTTACAAATCGCACTTTGGTGAAATGCTCGTCACTGGCAAGGCTTAGACTTCAGAAATTACCCACCCACACTCTTCGGCCCACATACTCCATAGGTGGGGAAAATTTAATTCTGACTCAAAACAAATTTTTGTGCAATCTGACTCAGCTCCCTTGTGAGAGATATATGGATCTCACGTCACATCACACCTACATCTTTTAGCTGCCAGCAGCAAGCAAGAACGTTACTTAAGTTAAAAGCTTGAATTAAAAAAGTGAAAAGGAAGGTTCAAAACTAGCTGATGCAAATAAAGGCTGACTGTGAAAACAATGTTTAAGCTTGAGTAGGGTAATTTACATGCGGAAAGTATGAGACCAGGTTGCTTCTTTTGCAATCAAACAGTGGCCATTTTTTGTAAGAATTTTTCAAAAATTCCCCAGAGCTTACCTTCTGGTAAGAATGACAACATTTCAGTCACGTCACATCCAGCTACCAGAATACCCAGAGTAACTGTAAAATCAGAAGACTTAGCATAGTCAAATACGAATATAGTGAAAAACTTATACCACAGCGAATTCATTTGTATGTTTCCTGTGGTATAAAGTGCGGGTGTTTTGTCTACACTGTGGAAATTTGGACCTTTAAGACTTTTGAGCACTCCTGCCCTTTAGTCTCAAATAGCGAATCTGAACCTTCTGAAAAATGGTGAAGTTTCATTTAAAAACAAAACCACTTTAACTTATAAATTATAAGACTCTGGGCAACTCCATACGTCTGCTGCTCTACTCGTCCCCTCAGCAAGGTCTCCCGTGTAGCTGGATCACAATCAAAGCTACAGATGATCATGCTTCTGGATGCCAGGTTTATGAGCGGTCTCCCCCTGTGGGTCAGGTCAGTGATGATTTAAATCACATCAGATTGTAAATCCTGTTTTGTTTTTAGATATTTTTTAAATTTTGTCCTCCTGACATTTTGCTTTTGTGAACTGATTTGTCCCGTGTTTTCATGAAGCACTTTGGAGCCAACGTTTTCATAGCTACAATAGAAATGTTTTTTTACTAAGTACTCTTGTGTGTACTACAAATCTGTTGACTAATATTTTAGCCTTGTGTGTGGATTTGGTTGCCATTTCAGAAAATCCACCCTGCTGGCTCCTATTAAAGCACAACAAGCCATGTCTGTGTAGAACTAGTTATACTCAGAGTCATTGTTATTCTCCTCAGACAGCAGCAGAGCGAACTCCCTGATCCTTCGCTCACACAAATGCCACCGCTTACTGGACAGACTCAAGCCCTCAAACCGCTACGCCTGCTTTTCAACCCACAGTCCATTTAAGATGCAGTTCTGTCAGTCCTCACAACAATGAACAAAAACAGCCGTCCAAAGTGATGGGTGGGCAGGAAAGGCCGTGCATGCCTGATATTCTTGTTGTGTGGAGGCCAAGCGGACAAAATACCCTTTGCTGGAAAATACAGGTCACGCCGAGAGATGCAGAGACAAATTCCCCCAGCAGACCCCAGTGGTGTATGTGAAAAAAGAGGAAGAATAATTGCAAACCAAGGTTATGCATAAACAATATATTCCTTTTGTTTACTAAAACAAAAGCACAGACCTATTCATGAATGCGAGCGGTAGTGTGAACACTGTCATCACCAATCACAGACACAGAATATATAAAAATCCATTGTATCGATCCTACATTGTCTGGAGCTGACTGCTGATACATGTCCAAAGTTCAAATTCAAATCATTTTGGAGGATTTAGTCCATGTATCATATGACCAACGTGTTTTTCACATAAACACAACTAGATTTCAGTGGAACTGCATTACAGGAGTTAGGGGACCTACAGCTATCGGTCATGTTTTATTACTTGAAACAGAATTGACCTTGGGAGCTGTTCCTATTATGGAATAATCAAATGAACTAATTAACTAATTAGTAATTGATGTAACATAAAAGGTTTATAGTCCAGAATCTACTTTGGGGAATCCTGTGGTTGAAAAACTTGACCTCCTAACCGCGATTTGCCTTTGAGAAAATCACTGGTAGTTCTGTAATCCCTGCGCTATCAGTCGCTCTGTGACCTTCAGCAGAACAATGTCTTTGTACCACTCAGCACCCTGAATCAGAAGAAGGGCATTCATACCCAGTAATTTTCTGCAGAAATAAAGGTTAAAGAAAACTTCCCCAAAACCTTCTTATTGGTTGAGCCAAAGCAGTGCTGAGCTTTCAAGGAGTTGTAGGAATTCAGTACAAAACACTGGCCAGTACAATCTGAGAGGATTCAAGTGATTCCTCGTTGTTCATCCTGCCATGTGAAATATGATCTTGGTATTGTTCAGGCTGAAATCAGTGCTCAGCCATTACAAATCCTCACAGATCCTCTCCAACAGTGGTCTCATTTGGCTCTGAATAGAAATAATTATCGCATTCACAGAACTTCTAAAATTCCAACTACTGACTTGACTTGACTACTTTCTGCTATCTCAGTGTTTAGTCCTCGGGCCTCCACCTCACTTTCTATCAAGCGAGATAGAAATCATCTTCTCTCACACTTCTCTCAACCTGCTGCAGATGCGAAGCAGGGGGGCTGTAATTTAGCCTATGTACTAGATCCAAGGAAAGTTTTGCTGGGAATAATAAAGTTAAATACCAGCAGTGTACCATAAAATATAACTGGTGCATTACAGCTGGTAAGTTATCTGCTCAGGCCTGTTATTGCAGCAGCTGTGAAACTGTACAGGTGCCTGTTACTTGTGCCTTAACTCACAAAAACAGGACCAAATGTGTAAAGGGATTGTCAATTGACAGTTCAGAAGTTATTGTTGAAAACCCTGTCAAGCTTTTGTTTATTGCACATCACATGGTGCAGTTAGTGATAACAGAGGCAAATCTACCACCAAAAATTAGTCAGTTTTGAAACAATGGGTTCCTGATTTTAGACCAAGGTAGACAATAGACTCCTGAATTCCAGTCAATACCCATCAGTTTCCAAATACAATAAAGAGCAGGAGAGAGCTGCTAACATTAGCTCAAACTCTGACAGCATCCGAGACCACCTTCAATATAGTGGGGAAATACTACATGGTCTATATTTGTGAACAGGGCTAAAGTTACTTTGTTAGCTAATGATAAGCTCCTTGTTCTTCGAAGAAACACCCAGATACCGGTTGGTTTGACAGGCTTGCGGTGCCGAGCACAGGGGTTCAGCAAACGGTCAGTTGCACAAAAAAGTATGGTACCACTTATAAAAGGTTTATTAATTCCTCTAGTACTGGTTAATAAATCATTTACTAATGCTTTAAAGATCAATTATAAACCATTAACAAGAATAACTTTTGTGTTGTGGAAAATTGGTTTATTAACCATTAATGAAGCAGTTTGTTTCATCTTCTGAAGCCTTTAGATTCGGCCTTCTCAGAAAGTGATAGCAAAATGACAAATAAAAATGTGCTGTTTCTAAGTGTGCAAAGCATTATATAGCTTTGGCAGATATGAGTATATCTTGGTTAAAACTTTACATTTTAACAGGTTTTGATTGCCTTCATGTGCAAGAAATATGCATCTTGTGAGAATAATACTAATTTACTGCACTCAAGAGTTCTTGGGAAATGGCTGTCCTGAGGCAATGCAGAGTAATTGTTATAGGGAATATTAGGTCTGTGATAAAAGACCATTACCTCAAAACGTCACAATTCATCATCTCAACATGGAATATATTGCCTGAGCAAAAGCTCTCATGGTCTCCTCGATCTAAATTATAGATGTAATGACTGAGTTTAAAATCAACTTCCTGTTATGGGAGAACTGTCACTCAAAACTGTAAACAAAAAAAGAGAAATGTGAGTTTATTTTCTAGGTAAACCAATGGTGTTAGTGGTGTTTTATGTACTCCTGTGAAAACCTTAATGTGAGAATACGCTCCACTGCTCTACAACATGTAGACTACAGTCCCTCAAACCCTTTAAAACACCTTCATCCATTCAGCAGGAGTTCTATTTAATGGTGGTCGTTGCCACGTTCAAGCCCTTATCGGCCTCTGTTGTGTAAATTCCAAAGAAATTGTTCCACATTTTGTTAAGTATACTTATTGAGAAGCTCAATGCCACTCTCATGACCGTCTGCTAAATACTATTTAGCTGGAGCCAGGAGTTTAGCTTAGCGTAGCACAAAGATTGGAAGTTGGGGGAACAGGTAGTCTGGCTCTATCAAATATAAAAGAAAATATGCCCACCAGCACCTTAGAGGCCACATTCAGCAACAACAGACCTGCATGAAAAAACACAGCCCTCTCATTTGTTTTAATGGGCCAGTCTGCGTTGGCCAATCAAATACTTGCAAGTGCACATTCCTGGTAGATTACTTTGTAAATTGCAACTGCAACTGTATATTTCTGTTGTTTAGCTCAACAAAGGAGAAAATAGTTGCTTTCGTGATAACTTTAAGTTGTTAAACATATTCATCTGTAACACAAACTGAACTTTATACAGGTCTGCTTCCGGCCTGAACCGCTGCTGAACCTCACTGATGAATACATTAGATTTGATTTGTTTAATGCATATAAAAAATGAAGTGAAAAAATGCCAAGTCGTACCTTTAAGGGGGGGTTTACGCACCAGATAATGTTTTTGTCTTTTTGTCAAACTCGATGTGTGTCTGCTTTGTATTTAACAAATTGATATTAGAGTGGTATCAATCTTCCCATCTAACACTCAGGAAGAATATGAACAAGACAACATTTTCCCAAAATGTCAATCTATCCCTTGAAACCCTCACTCACAAAGACAGAGATATACACGAACACACAACTAGACAAATACAGATACTAACAGTGAGAAGAATATCTAGATAATGGCACCATCAGGTCTTGGCTTGTATCAGGTACAGTCAGTTTGTGCTCGTAGGTACACAGTGAGCTCTAATGTAAGGTTATGATAACAGTGGGACACACTGTATCTGTGTGTGGATAAGAGGAGGAGTGTGTGTGTGTGTGTGTGTGTGTGTGTGTGTGTGTGTGTGTGTGTGTGTGTGTGTGTGTTGTTGTGAGGGTCTGACCTCGGGGAGGCTGTTCTGACTGACGTGCAGTTCTCCACGGAGGCTGATTCACCATGCTGGGAGGTGTCAGGTTGCAGAGATTACTGAACCATGGGTGAAGTCCCCTGGTGCGACATTCATAAGTACACTTGCACAAGCGCATCTTTCCTATTATTTTTCATTTATTTATTTTTATCTACAGAATTCCTTTTTTTTTTTAAATAAATATTTATTTTCTTTATATCTGACTGGTACATTTTCTGGGCTGTTTGTCTCACTCAGCTGTCTCACACATAAAACCACACACTTAATAACCAGCATACCATGCAGGCTCAGTGGCCACTCACAGTGGTCTTAGAATAAATTGAAGTCCCAGTGGCAATCAGCCAAGCTTTTGGTCATGCTTATTGAGGTTGAGAGGTAAGAACTCTCTTGAGTTTTTGCAGAAGTAAATTGTACTTGACTTGTATACAGCTAAAAGGAGGTCTGTCTGCTGGGGTACAGGAGTAGGTAAACACCAGGATGGATGTGCTCCTCTATTGAATCACTGAAACCTCAGCATTACAACATAAATACAGACAGTGTCCCTGACACACAGACACAAACAAGACAGAGAGACAGGATCAGCTTTAATAATGTCTGTATCTTTCAGACGTAACAGATACACAGAAAAGAAGGCAAAGTTGACAAAATGCTCTATAGAGATGCACAGGCAGACTGGAAGGTACAGCTCCACACATATACACAACTAGACAAATACACGGTACATTCATTTTCACAAATGTACCACAGACACCAATTTACAAAGTGTTGCTAATATCACTTGGCCAATTTCACACCAATGTAATTAGCTCCACACCACACGCAAGCTAATAAGTTTCAGGCCATCCAACCTTTATGCTCGTCTCCTGGCATTTGTATTAAGGTTATAATCCTGATGATCTCAGTCTAGGTTGATTAGGCGATACCCGTGTTGGTAGCAGCAAATGCAGTTCAATACTATAGCAAACACTTGTTGTGTTGCTCCTTTATCAGAAATACAAAAGAAGTGTTGTAACTGATGTGTCTATTTACAGTGCACCCAAACAAACTTGTTTGATTTCATTGCAACATTTCAAACCGATCCATTGTCAAAAACGCCAAAAATGACCATGTCTTATTTTGTAGATGCATTTTTGATAAATGCTGCTGAGGTGACGAATACTGCTTCACGATAAAAGTGTCAATTCGGAGCAAGCAATTTGAAGTGCAATTAAAGTTTTTATTCCAAAATGCTGTAAATTTAAGTGAGGAGGCATACTGTAATTATGTTCAGTTCTTCATTTGGTGTCTCTAAACCATATGAAGGATTTTGTCAGCAAGAACATGCTGTA